>NW_017176682.1:0-1479 GCF_001652005.2 Ceratina calcarata | reverse complement strand
TATCAGGAAAGTCATTTTCATATTTTGAAGAATTTCTTTTAAATAGATAAAAATTTGTAAATCAATATTACGTTAAGGTAATTATTATTATATGATAGACAAGTTATTTTTCGTTTTTCTCGATCTGATGTAACAGTAGTCACGTGTACGACACTTATTATTAGAGCGTCCAAAGGCGAAGATGAATGGTCACGTTCCGCACGTGAAGACAATTTTAATTTAACTATAACGCCCGTGCGTATACAATGCATGTGTGCGTGCACGTGTTCGGTGTTCTCCTGATCTCTCAATTGGTCACGCGAATAGATCATTGATCTGTTTTGATTGACTGTAACGGATTACGTCAAATCAGTATAACGTAAGAGTACACGCTTGATTATTTATTCTGATAATTTATTTTAATAACACCCTAATAGAAAATTTAAAAATCGACAAGTAAGGATCCTTTCAATTCGAATTCCAAGGATGGAATTTCTGTAAAATCTGGAAAATTTTCCTGGTATGCACCGTATTAGTTAAAATTCAACATTTTTCGTCTAGTGCAACGTTATATTTAAACCTGCAAATTCTATACAGCACTGTTTTATTTCTGACCTACTTTAATTCCAATAATAAAATATTCTCAAAGTCAACGGGAGCAATTCCGTAAAGTCTTTCAATTATTGTGTAACTTCCTCAGAGATCATTCTGAATACCATATTAATTGAAGCGATTTTCTCACTTAGGCAATTTTCCGTCTTCACCTCCCCCCAACTCTATATTTAAATTAATCTCACCCCTATTATGTCAGTTTAATCGTGAAAGAAACGGTTTTACATTGAAACGACCTTCTCAAGTATTACGAAATCGTTTCTGCCGTTACGGAAGCACGATTAATTTTATTTACATCCCGTCCACTAGTGGATGAAAAGAATTTCGATTGCGAAGTTATTTTAAAAAATTCTCAATTCTTTCGCGGTGCTAATTGGATGAACTTCTCGAATGCGGACGTTCCCACTAATACGAATTCCATTCTCACAGAATAAATTACGAGAAACTGTAAAACGAAGCTACGTACGATCCGTTGCTACGCTAATCCTTGAAGTCGCCGCGGATTATACGCGCACGTATCCTATTAAATCTCGTTGAGAGACAGATCCGGGGTTGAAGGAAAACTCTCATGGGTAGATACGGAATTCACGGTTTCCGGCGCGGTGCGGCGGCGAAATTATTTAGATCACGGAACACGGAGATTGAAAGCGAATGCCGCGCCGGGGCTCGTAACCGTAACCGTAACCACAAGTATTTTTAATTAATTCATATAATTTGCATGTGTACAACGTGATTATACGTGAACTGCAAAAAGCACGTAATATTCGTAATATTGTTAACTGACAATTCTGTGCTTAGCAATTGCTTTTCTTATATAATTATTTAAAGAAAATAAAATTTTTGTATTACAGGAAAAAGAGGAGAAAAAGAAAAGCAGAAACAAAGAAG
>NW_017176681.1:68865-69251 GCF_001652005.2 Ceratina calcarata | reverse complement strand
GTTCCGCGCATGGTATCTGCCCATGCTATCGTAGCAACACATTTCTCTCCGTGTAGACAGACCTTTAGTCGTAATACAGGGTGTCCCAGCTAACTCTGGCATCTGAAATATCTTGCTTGTTTTTCATGATAGAAAAAAATGTTAGAAGAAAAAGTTATTGTATCCGATGGGACACATATTCTCATTGGTAAAAAGTTTTGCTCAAGGTCATTTTTTTCGAGATTACAAGGTCATCGGTGTTTTTTTAAATGGATCGGTATATTTTTGCTTCCGTATCATGATAGAGAATCTTAAAACGAATTCAACGACCTATAACACAAGGACATTGAAGGTCATATAAAGCGGAAAAAGGCGACAATACTTACGGTTTTTGTAATATATTACAG
>NW_017176681.1:52946-68843 GCF_001652005.2 Ceratina calcarata | reverse complement strand
CCGTAACGATTCGTCTGATCGTATTTTGAGTCGGCTTATCCAAAGTCCCACTAAGCACGAATCTTTTCTTCAAGTATCTTATTAACTCGGATGTCTTCTCAAATTTCTTGCCTTGAACACTTAATCTCGCCGGACCGTTTAATCTTGTGAGCATTATTGCCAGATACTCGGCTTCGGTGTTTGGTGGTATTAAGGCTAAAGCATCCTCAACTTTCTGCGCAAAACTCGTCAAGGACAAATTCTCGCTATCAAAAGTCGGAATAGCTAACGTGGCTGATTGAAGACACTTACGTTGCGTTAAATACGCCATAGAATACGTCAAATTGGCTATTTGGTCAGACGTAAACGTAGCGCTTGTTGTCGGGATGGACTCTGTCGGCATTTTCTTTAATTGACTAGAGAAAACTAGTATACAACTTTTTTACTTAAATCCGAGTAGGAAAATTAGTATACGGCCCTTTGCGCGAGTCAGTTATAACATTTTTTCGGTTCGTATAACTGTCCCTATTGGAATCGATATATAACAGTTTGAAACAGTTATTTTTGGAATCGTTTCAACCCCTGCCACGGATGCATCACGAAGAAATTTACTGCACGGGACGACGGTGTATGAAACGGAACGTACAAGTCGAAAGGAAGAGGATCGCGTATCGCGCATTAAAGAGTGTACCGTGGTTAATATTTTTCAAAGGTTCTGCAAATTCTCCTCATATCGGTCCATGTTTCTGCAAGTTTGCATCGTATGCTGTTAATCGCATTAAAATGCGAATTAGCCGACACAGTTCGGTTATTTGGAATAACGTAATTTGGAAGAATCGCGCGAACGTTACAAAGTGCTCACGATACTTGCCGTTACGTTGAAGTTTCCGGAATTACGATATGAACTCAGTCAAACGTCTACCCAGACGAAATTGTGTCGAGTTATATCGATGGATATACAAATGCATATATTCGAAGAAATGATTAGAGACGCTGAACAAGTACTTGACGAAGTACATGAGTCCGGATACTTCGACGAAGTCGAAAATATTTTATTTCAGGCTTACTGCCACCCTTACTGTACTAAATATGCAGTACGCTCTCTTCGACGTTAGACGAATCATCCAACCTACCTAGGAAGTGACACATACCGAAACTTGACGAGACAGACGCCCTCAGACTGCTTCCTCACTTCCTCTTCCTGAGATCGTATGATAATCGGTGTATTTGGATAGAATGGAGTCAGTCGGCTGACTTCATCGATGATGACAAATATCAGCGTACGATGTATTATAACGAAATACAGAATCGAAGGATCCAGATCTTTGGCAATTCGACCCTGTCATGACGCCTGAGCACTACATATTCTCTAACGAAGGTGAGAATTTATCAATGATAAATATCGCCAACAAGGTCCTGCAACACCGTAACCAAAATTGCACTCGTCTGCATCAATCCACATCTTTGGCAACTCGAACCTGACATGACGCTGAGCATTACATATTCTCTAACGAAACTGAGAATTAATTTATCAATGAAGGATGTCGCCAACAAATTCCTTTAACTCCGCAACCAAAAGGAGGATTTCAATAATTGCACTCGACTGCAGACTGGAAACAAGGTGAGTGCTTCCACATACGGATAAAGTGTCGATCTTCGACGATCTATATTGAAGTGACATCTTCACCAAGAATATGGATCGAGGCAGCAAGATTCAGCAGACATGAGACAATTCCTAATTGCCAATGGAACCGTGCCAGAGTTGACTGAAGCGTATTACCATCAAAGACCTGCAAGAGAAAATGTCATCAATGGTAGTAAAACCTTCCGCTCAATCAATACTGGGCATCTACCGAAGGATACAGTAGACCATTGTGACAACCCGAGCAATTGGGATAAGAACAGCAAGGACATACAATCGGACGACCATAAAAAAATCGTAACGGGCTGCTGACGCCTCGTTACGCCCGATTGGAACCCATGACTCTGGAAATAGCAGAAAACCGCTTTTACCATCCCGGAATGTTATTTTGCAAACATCGTTGGATTGAAGAAATCGCAATCGCCCAATGCGGATAATTCAGCACAATCTTCGTTGCACCTCGCTTCATTTATAATGACACAAGAGATAGTTTTTCCAACGAGATAATGAAATTCACAATTGGCTATATGTTGACATCAGCATCCCGGCCCCAAATAAACGGATCTAATACATAAAAAAATCTGATTATGATACATCGACGCACGAAATAAGAACTTTTATACTGTACGAAGCAATATTTGTGCCACTTACGATTTAAAAATTCACGCCATTATCACACGACGACCTCCTGACCTACCCAACTTGTGTACATTTCATAAAAAAGAAAAATGAAACGATTAAGACAGAAAAATGTAGAGAGTAGCAAATCTGGTTTTAGGACAGAATGATGGCAATGGGAACAAAGTAACGTTCGAGGCGACCGATTACGTACACGTGCTAAAAGCACCACGTACATGGCAACTTGATGCCCATTACGTAGTGCCTTTAACACCTTGTAAATAAACGAGCACAAGAATGCGATCCTCATATCTTACTCTGGTGAGAATTTGCAAAACATTGAGACAAGCTAAAACTCGCATACACTTTGGAATCCTCTCGAATCACGCGTGTTAGTACTACGAAGTCGAGGTTTTAGTCCGTTAAGTAGTAATAGCCTCGAAACATGTTTCACGTCATGCTATAATTGACGACTCGAATCGACTAAAAATACGCCGTCCCTCACGAAACTTCTTCGTTGTACAGCCAGCACAAAATTAGTTAAAAAAATGGGTTTACGGGACTACACTAACACCGAATTAATCGAGTGGGATTTCGTTTAGGGACTAGGAAAACGGGACTCCAAGTAAAGAGGAGTACTAGAAGTGGGAGGACTTATTCGTCGATAGTCTTTATACTTGAGGAGAGCCGAGTTTATTCCTTGTATTCTGACTTAATACTGTTCTCGATCTTTAATGCGAGCGGGAACTCAGGTACAATATTCAAAGGGTCTGTTATTATTGTTATGACATCCTCGCGTCGGGCTCGTTGAAACAACGTCGCGCCGTTTCTTATACACGGTCAAACTTAAATCTAATGCCCGATTAAAACATTTGGAATTACAAAGTCGATAGTAAATCTATTTGTAAACCTTATGTTCTTAATGACGATATTAATCATCGATCTTAAACCAATTGAAAAAAATCGTTTCCGCTCGTCGTCTTTTGAGAGACAACATTATACTGGGCGACGTCGCGGCGGCCGCGATGGTCTCGAACACACGGTGTCTGCACGATAGACTAGAGAAGGAGAGAAAAGAAAAACCATCATCATTATATGTTATACATGGGTAACGTAAGCGGAAAACTAAAAAAAAAAAAATGAAAACAGGTAATGAATGTAGAAGGGAGAGGGATGGTGGTGGTTAAACAATTTTACTCGATTCTGTTCAAAATTTTTTTTCTTTATTATACTTTTTGTCGGAGGTTATTATTGTTGTTACACATTGACATTATTACTGGATCCTCTGCATACGCTTCTGTAAGAATGAATATTGGTTTTAGAATTGTAAATGCAAAGCAGTAAGGGAATAAAGCTTGTATTATCGATATACTTACAGGTGTTGATTCGTTATTCTTTCATTCCGGCATTACTCTACTGTATATGCTCCTGTAAAAATTAAAAATTGTTTTGAAATTGTAAGTGTAATGCAATCAATTGTATGCTTAACTTGTAATCGAAAACAAACTTTTTTTCCAAATATTACGTACAATATTCTTAAGTTGAAAAAGATTCTATTACCTTTGTCACCATCCTCGTCATCATCAACATCTTGTCTTGTTGATGATTGTCAATGACTCATTGTAGATCGTTGTCGTCGACGTCGTCGTCGTCGTTGATTTCTGTTTTAAACATTTTAATGGTAAAGAAAAATACATGCCATAAATGGTAAAAAAAATACACACTAAACAAAAAGCTTACCTAAGACGTATACGTGTATCAAAATGTATGTACAGCTTGCAAAACGTGTACGAGGAACACATCTGGACAGAATTGCGAAAGACTTGCGAGAGGCACGCGCGCTCTCGCGCCAGAAAGAGAAGACACGCGCTCTTACGCGCATAAAAGACAGCGTCGTGTACACTTGTCGAGGCTAAAGGATTTCAACATGTTTCTAGCTACTTTTAAAACATGTCGCGTATCCTCGACGAGCGTGTAAAATCCACCCACTGTTTTATTTTACCGCTGCCGCCACGGCCGCGACACACGCTTGTCTGTTTGCACATAGGCGCGCGCGCGTATTCCCGCCCCAATCACCGCGCGGACGTTACCATTTCCCGCGTCTTTCAGCACCGCCCAGTGTGTCCACCCGCGCTCACGTGTTCAACCGTCGCGTCGCTGCTTCGATGCTCTTGGACCGTGACCGCTATCGGTATCGTCGTCGTTAGCGGTCCTCTTTTTCATTGCATGCGCGGCTGTTTCTGTTGCCTGCGTAGAAACGTCTGCCCAACAATCAGTAGCGTACCGGCGTACGGTCTGGTATTACATGAAAAAAGAAAGACACAAAAACAATTAATATACACTATTGTCGATATCGTTGCCAATTGTAATAAAAACACGTATAATACATTATACTCTACTTACCGTCATCCAGCGCGACGCAGCTTTCAGTGGTACTTCAAGGTACGTAAACCGCGGATTTGTCGTAATTTCCGTTATATCGTTGGCAAACCAACGTCTATTATTATTAAATACGGGACTTGAATGCCAAGGTAAATTACGGAAAGCTAGTGCGGTGCCCACCGTCAATATGTTACTGTATCCAAAGAATGATGTTTCTGCCGGAAAATATACAATAATACACGACGTAGACGATCTCATTCTTGACGATAACGTCGACGAAGATGATAGTGTACACATTTTCGGCCACGCCAAGTGTACTTCGTCGTAGACATCCTACAAAAAAACATTGAATAAAAATATACGTATATATGTTTTTCTATCGTAGCCGTCGTCATCGCGTAGAATACTTACTCGTAATTGTTGACGTTGAACGTGGACAACGATACCGACCGTGTCAGCCTCGTTGTACGGTGTCCCTGAAGTCGTTGCGTTCACGAAACGTTCCATTACAGACAACGGTGTGAACGTTCGTGGATACCAACGACAATGCTGTTGGTGCTCTTGCTATCGTTGTTGTTCGTCTGCGTTAACAGACGTGCCACTAAACACGCGACCGTCCCTGACAGTCAGCATGGAGGTTCTGCAAAGAACAAAAAAATGTGAACAAAACACGTTACATACACGAATATGAAATATACGCGACGAAACACGGGAATAAGTTAAAAATAATTACCTGGTATTTATGTTGAGATCGCTGATGGATAGAACAGCTCCTTCGACGAGCATTGAAACGCATGACGATACAGGAACTTGAAGAAACATGTTTGTGGTCTTGTCTGCGATCCGAGCAACGACCACCTGTTCCGTTTTACGTGGTGACGGCAAAGTATCGACCAACGGACGATTTAAACGTTCGCATACACGCTCCTCGTTGCGACGGTACACATCCTCTGTACGAAGGATACCTTCTGCGCGCAACTCGGTCACTGCCGAACGTATTTCATCCCACATGCTGCTGCTGCTGCTACTACCGTGAACAGTATCGTTACCACGCAAAACGTTTTCGACGTTTGCATAGAACGCGGCTATGTAACGAGCGCGTGTTCTTTGGTCAGCGTTTGCCTTTTGTCTCTCACATTGTTCGTTTTCATACTTGTTCGTGACACGATCGTAGTACAGGATCGGATATACCCTGACGATCGTTACTCGAACACGACCGATAAGACCACCGTTCGGATCTATGGTAGCTAGATTTATAGTAAACGGGCCCGACGGTCTCGCATACCCGAGTTCGTGTCCCACGCCGCTCTTCGAGTCGAATTTCCGTTTAGATAAAGCACACAGTGCTGTTGTCCGTCGATTATCTGTTGCGACAACGTGGCACCGTACGTAATGATTTTTGTACCTACGGTAAGTTTTGAAACGACATGACGACGCAATAGAGCGCGTCTGGTATCGCACGAATGCTGTACCAGCTGTCTGTCAGTTTCAACATGACGTTATTTAGAGATTCGTCGAACTGTACGAATGATACGCACAATACTAAGCGTCTAGCGGCAGCAACGGTCGCAGCATCTATGGATCCCATTGACACCAGTTTCAACGCTGGCGTCTGTCGCATATCTATTTCTCGTTGGTATCTGTATTTTAATTCACTCATTATACGAGTTACCGTCAGCATCGTCGGCAAAGTATCATGTCGATCATCGAATTTTATCCGATTCATTGCAGCCAGCTTCCACACTATCCAACGATAGTGATTGCCGACCCAGTTGAACGGGGGCAACGAGTCGGCATTCACACCGGGGCTCATCAGAAAGGCTGCGGTTATCTCGTCAACTCTAATTAATTGCTGATGATTCGGAAATACGACAGCGCCGTCTTCGGTACGCACCGGATTCGTCATGTCGCCGAATGTTATATATTTAGCGTTCGACGGTGTGACATCGAATATATTTGACGAAATACCGCGCATGTATAACTCGTTCGCCGTACAGCGTGTTAGCTGTTGACCATTGGCGATTTGTCGCCACGTTATCCGTTTGTCGCAATGAATTAACCGACGTGCGTACAGTCTGCTGACCGTCGGCAATTTAAAACGCATCAACGTCGACGATGACGACGACGACGACAACGAAGGCAACAGCGTCGACGGCTGCTTCGTCGTCGTTCTCATCGTCGTCATCGTCGTCGTCGTTGTCGTCGATTTCACGACGGTACTGCTAGCAACGGAGAATGTTTCGTACGTGTTATCGTTATCGTCGTCAATATCGTCGTCGCGAGACACAGCAGTAGACGAACTCGACGTAGTCGACACAGGTGGAACAGCGGTACTGCGACCAACGAACGGTACTTTTCTCTGTATGTCAGCGAACGGAATGACGACGGGACGAAAGCCCGTGGCCGTTCTCATCGGTTTCCTCGCCACTGTCGACGTTGTTTCCGTCGCGGTGGGAACGGTACCGGCAGTAGCTGTTGTAACAACAGAACGAACGCCTGTCGTTAAGATCGTTGTCACCGGCCTCGTGCCAGTCATTTTTGACGTTCTTTTTACACCAGTGGTACCGCCGACACGACGACCGGTAAACGGTGGCTGGTGAACATCAGCTACCGTGATAACGGTACGACCATCACTTCTCACTGGCTCTCTGGTTATCGTCGACGTAGTAGTAGTAGTCGTCGTCGTCGTCACGGTAACAGGAGCAGTGGGAACAACAGGAGCGACGGAAACAGCAGAGGAGTCAGTGTCACGGTGGTGGTAAACTGTGACGTATAAATTTGAGGAAGATTTATAGCAGGATGGGACGGGCTCATGATCAATGCGTATCTCAACGGTCCTGTAATTAACGCTGACGTTTCTTTGGCGTTCAGCATCGCTGCAGCAGTTTTCACACTCATACCAGTAGCTTTAGCCGCGGTAGCTGCCATAGCGGCGTCAACAGCGTCGACAGCGTTATACAAAGACGGTGGTATAATTGGATCACCTTTACGTTGTCTCGTCGACACGTCTGGTCTTGGAGGAAGGATCGTAGCGGTAGTAAATTCTAATCTGCGCGGTCGCACAGAAGCAGCAGGAGTCGATTGTCCGAGAACGGTTTCTGCAAACTTCCGTGTTTGTCTGTAATTATCGTCCCGACGCGGATCGATAGACATTCTGCCGATTCTACGATCAATCGTATCATCGGTCGATACCTCCTGCAGCTGGCACGTGTCGCGACCTGTATCGCGGCCGACGTCCCGGCCTACGTTGCGGCCTACATCGCGACCTGCATCACGATTCGGGTTACCACGACCTACGTTCTGGCCTACGTCGTTGCGGCCTACGTCGCGGAATGCGTCACGATTCGGGTGGCGACCTGCGTCACGGTTCGGGTCGCGATCTGTATCGCGGTTCGAATCGTGGTCTGCGTCATGGTCTGCATCGTAGCCTGCATCGTGGGCTTCATCGTGACCTGCGTCGCGGCCTACGTTGCGATCTGTACGACAGTTTGAGTCGCGGCCTGCGACGCTGTTCGGATCGCGGCCTGTATCACAGTTCGACTCGTGGCCTGTGTCGCGGCCTACGTCGCGGTTCGAGTCACGACCTGTGTCGTGGTCCGTATCGCGATTCAAACTACATCTCGTATTGGTATTGACAGTGCGATTTTCATACCTCTCACTGCTCCGAGTTTCATTGTTGTTGCGGCTCTGATAGCTGTGGCTTCGACGGCTACGACGACTGCGGTTCCGGTAACAGTCATAGTCGACGGAACGATGGCCAACCTGGTGACGGTTGGAAAACCGTCACCACTAAGCGAAGTAGAGCCAAGAATGGCAAATCGAACGAGAAGGGGAAGGCGTCGCCGGCACAAAGGCCGGCGATACCCGTTCCCAAATGGCGTCCCCTTGAGAAAATCAGGGAGGACGCCAACACCGAGATGTCGGCCCTGCAAACTCTTTGCTTACGACCTGAATCTAAGGTCAACAAGGAGATAGGGTCGAAAATTCTCGAGGGTGCCGGCTCGATCAGCCGACTCGTCGAGGAGCTGCTTCTCCGGAACAGCTACCTCGAGAGGCAGTTGGCGATGGCTCGCGGAGACGTTTAACGTTCTCAAGCGGCCGTCGAGAGCGCAGTCCGGAACCTCGAAACTACTTCGCGGCCAGCGACGGCCACAAGAACTGTGGAGCGCGGTGTTACCTACGCCGATACGGTAAAGATGGACACCGCGAAAGTAACTCCAAAGGCGGTTCAGCCTCCACGTAATATGGTGCGCGTGATTCCGCCCAAGGGGAAGAACCAGGACAGTAAAGCGACCAAGCTAGGTAGTAAGTAAGTAAGGTAGTAAAGTAAAGAGGCCATCAACTGAGTTTTTGAAGTCAGTCCCGAGATTCGATCCAGGCTGAGGCGAGCTAATTCGAACGCAAATCGGGTGAATATTGGGTGGAGGTCCCTCAGATTTGAGGACTTCATCCAGGTTCCCCAATGTTTCAAGTGCCAAGCATTTGGACACGTGGCGAAATACTGCCGATCGGATGAGGTATGCGGCCACTGCGCCGAAAAAGGCCATACCCTTGTATCCTGCCAAAGCAGGGACAAACCTCGTGTTTGTTCTCCCTGCAAAAGGCGGGCAAGGAGCATAAGCATGTGTCTAGAAAGGAGGCCTGTGCGACTTACAAAGTCGCACTCGAACGTCTCATAGCTAGAACTGACTATGGATAATACTCGAACGCGATCTCTTACTAGGCTCCGGGTCCTGCAGCATAACTTGCGGCGGTCCCGGGTATGGCGAGGTCAAAATGCTTATGCATGACAAAGGAATCGATTCGATGCTCGCACAGGAACCCTACTCAAACACCGAAGACCACGTGCCTGGACTTGGGGTTAGGACTAACGTAGTCACTGGTGGCATCCCGGTGATGGCGGCAGTCGCCGTCAGAAACCTGGGGGTCTCGGTGATGAAACTGTCCCACCTGTGTGACACGCATGTATCCTGCGTCTGCATAAGTGGCCTATTCGAACGAAAATACCTCATCAGCCAGTACTTTCAATGCTCGGAAGAGATTGAACCAGGGCTGGCACGATTGGACACGAATCGGGTCGTGATAGCGGCGGACGTCAATGCCAAGTCTCCTTTGTGGGGCGGGCATGTGATGGACGACAAAGGCGAGAAGTTATTAGACTTCATTGCCCAGCACGACCTGATGATCTTGAACGAGCCGGGATGCGCCGCAACGTATTCCGGCCCTAGGGGAATGAGCTGGATTGATGTCACGCTTGCTACAAGCAATATTTCCAATAAAATTGTGAACTGGACGGTCCATAACAATTGGACTGCCAGTGATCACAGGGCGATCACTTTCGATCTCAAGCTCGCTAACGACCGTGCGGATCTCATCAAATGAGTTTTACCGAGGTTCAACACGCGCATAGCGGACTGGGACAAATTTGATCGGGCGATGCTTCGGCAGATGAAGTCGTTACCCGCTCGCGCTCAACCGAGTTGCAGAGCGGAGGTTGAATCTCTCGCGCTCGATATCGAACGACTTCTAATCCATGCGTGCGAGAGCTCCATGCGGCTGAAGCGTTGGCACTCTAAGTCCGTCCCTTGGTGGACACCGGACCTGACCCGACGGACACGGCAAGTCTACAAGTTTAGACGAGCCTTCCAAAAGGAGTGGGATCCGGAAAGGAAAGCAGCCAAGAAGGTCGAGTATCAGTCTATGAGAAAGACCTACACGGCTGATGTCCGGTCTGCGAAGTTGCGCTCCTGGCGTAACTTTATGACGAAGGAAGGGAATCGAAGCGTCTGGGGTCTTGTATACAAGCTCTCCCAGAACAAGCTTCGTATCGAAAAGGCTATCTCGAACGTTCGAACGCCTGACGGTTATACGACTGACTTACACTCCACCGCCTCCATGCTTCTAAGTACGTTGATCCCGGACGACTCGCCCGAGGAGGAGACGCGTGAACAGAGGCTGGTAGGGCTGGAGGCTGCCGACGACCCGCCGGCCGAGGACGATCCTGGAGCGAGGTTGACAATGCGGTTTTCGACCTGAAAAGCGGGAAGTGTTCAGGGCCCGACAGAGTTGAGGTTGAAGTAGTTAAACACGCTTTTCGACATATCAGGGGCGCACTAGTAAAACTCTACAACGGGTGCCTGGAATGCGGAATGTTCCCCGTTAGATGGAAGGTCGGCTCGATCATATGTATCTTCAATGGGTCCGACAAACCTGAAACGGAGGTCAAGTCGTATCGAACAATTTGCCTTCTCTCGGTACTTGGTAAAGTTCTGGAGAAGATTATTGTGAAAAGACTTTCGGATTTATCCTTTCACCCAGAGTACAGCTCTGATCGACAATACGGTTTCCGCGCTGGGCGATCCACGGAGGATTCCGTGGTAAAGCTCAGAGAGCTGGTTTCCGGTCCGTACGAGAAGTACGTTCTGAGTCTTTCCTTTGATATCTCCGGAGTCTTCGACAATGTTCGTTGGCCCAGTATTCTCAAGCAACTGAGAATCCGAAGGTGTCCCCGTAATCTTTATGAGCTCCTTGTCGACTATTTCGCCGACCGTGAAGTGGTAATGACCGCTCACGGCCTTCGTGTGCGTAAAAAAGTTACAAGGGGCTGTCCTCAGGGATCCATCCTTGGTCCGAGCTGCTGGAACCTCGTCTTTGACGAGCTCCTTCAGCTCCTTTCGAACAGCGGACTTTGCGAAGTCCTGGCCTATACAGATGATCTCTTCGTGCTTGTCTTCGGCAACTCGAGGAGAGAACTGCAGCGAGTTGGCCAAATGGTTGCGGATTCGATTTGCGTGTGGTGCAATACGCACAAACTCACGTTATCCGCGGCCAAGACCGAGATGGTAATCTTGAAAGGTTGCCTCGATATGAGAAGGCCACCTGTGGTGAAGATTTACGGTAAGACTATAACTCCCAAGAAAACTGTAAGGTATCTGGGAGTTTATATCGACGAACGGCTGCGATTTAACTCTCATGCTAAATATATAAGTGCCAAAACCGTGCGTTAGCACGGATCGCCCGAGCTCACTGGGGTTTGGGATTCAGAGCCATGCGTATTTTATACAAAGGCCTCTTGGTCCCAATCATAACGTACGCCGCCGCGGGCTGGGCGGACCGTCTTAGCTCAACTGCGAGGAACGTCCTCGCTCGAGCGCAGAGACAGGTCTTGCTTGGCGTTGTCAAGGCTTACCATACGGTATCCACCGACGCACTTCTTGTGGTTGCGGGGGCTCTACTGGTGGACCTGACAATAGCGGAACGTGTGTGCGCTTACCGTGCCCGGAAACTTGAACGAATCGAATTTGGAAATTGTTGCGTGACTCGCGAAGAGTTAGAATCAGGAGTATACATTGTAACCGAGGCAATGGCCTTGGTGAAAGGGGAACTCCTGATTGTGTGGCAGGCCAGGTGGGAGTCTTCGGAGAAGAGCAGAACTACGTTCGCCTTCTTCCGGGACATTAAATCCCGTCTGGCTAAGCGTGACTTGTACGTCGGCTACTACGAGGCACAATTTCTCAGCGGACATGGAGATTTCCGTGCGAAGCTGAAGAAGTTCGTCCTAGTCCAGGACGACAGATGTGAATGTGGCGACCCGGAAACGTCCGGGCACGTACTTTTCTGTTGTCCCTTGTACGACGAGGCAAGAGAACTCCTCAGGCGAGCCGCCCTTTCTGTCAGTCTGATATGGCCGGCGAATGAGGCTGGTCTCGTATCGAACGAACAACTTTACGAGGAGTCCCGGAAATTTGCTTCGACCGTGCTTAAGGACAAGGCTTCGAACGCTAGACGCCTCGTGGCAGCCGACTAACCCGCAGTCCTATATACTGATTTCTTGAAGTCGAACAGTCTGAACAAGAATTAGTATTTCGATGGGCCCCGATCACATGCGCAAGCGGTGGAAACACTGTGGAGGATGGGGCCTTTTCGGCTTCGGCCAACCTGCACGGGACCGGGCGCAACCCGACGGCAGCACTCCGCCTTCCCGCGGCCCACGCTGTTACGCTCCGCTGCGTCAGAACGGCTGGCGTGGTGGAGCAAACGAAAGGAGTGCGCCTCAATGGAGGGCAGGTCCAACTTGTTCTCGGACGGTCCGAGGGCAGGGTTTTTCCAAGTTCAGTGCGGCACTCGATCTACGTCGCACGGCTCTTGGCATGGATTTCTCTGGAGAGTGGAATCGAACTGGATTCGAAGCCGGCTCCATCTGGCTGCATCTGGCTCCATCATTAAAATTGCTGCTATGCGAAATCAATCGTGAGGTGCAGCCCAGTTGCTTGCGACATTGAACGAAAGACAATACATGTCTCTCTTATTTTTATTTATTATTATTATTACGTGTTTATCGTATTTTGAAATAACTTGATTTTTATTCATGAACAACGTGTAGTAATAATGACGTGCATATATGATAACAATGAACAATCATTCGTTTCAAGTACGAATAATTTTTACACTGTTCGTGTGTGTATGTGTGATACACGTACATAGAAATGCTTTTGTTTTTTACGTATTAGTTACACATTAATTTTGAAAATGATAAATATTTTTGGTAATATTAATGAAATTGCGCTTCATCCAGAAAGAACAAGAATTGAATGAGAAAACGAAAGTATGTGTAAAAAAACGAACAATTCTGGTGATACGCGTGTGTTCACGGTGTAAAAACTATTTGTATGCTTCAAACGCGTATATGTAATGTATTCTCTCTTTCCTTCTCTGTCTCTCTCTCTCTTTGTATACGCTGAACCAGAGATTCTTATCGATAAAATTTTTTTTTAATTCGATGTGTTAGAAATTCATAGATTAAACATGAAGAAGAGCATGATTTCTAAAATCGAGATATTGTATCGTAGAGAATATAAACAGAGTATCGCGTCCCGACAGGGACAGAGAAGAATTTCAATAAGACGCGACATCTAATTATTTAATCTAATCGTGACGCAAGTTGCTCGATCGAGTTGTAAATAAAGTGCCGAAGAAAAAAATATAACTATCAATTACGATAATTGATATAGATTGAATTGATTAAAGAGACTCGCTCTGTTAACAATCGATCGTATCTATGGATTTCGAGTATTTATCATGTGTGTATGTGTAATGGAAAAAGGAAAGTTTACGAAAAATTTCAACGGGACAGTTTATACAGAACGTTTATTACATTACACATGTATACTTGTTACGAAAGATTGAAACGAAACGATCGCAGTGGTATTAGAATTCATACTCTCATCTGTTGACTAGACAATCTCGCTGAACAAACGATATCTCGTATACGATAATAATTAAGACGAACTTTTATTCACACACAGGCACGCACACTTTATATAATTTATATATTTTATACGTAGACTGTACGAAATATACGCGCACGTCGATCGGTAAACTCGTCAATTTATATAATATACTTTTTCTCTTTGTCCGATCTTATTCCAATTCTACTATAGAGCAATTCGCAAATCGTATCCGATGTCGAAGAAATACACACGGTGTATCGATATTTATTGTCGTTGACAGAGATAGTTGTGAAAAAAAAAGAAATAAAAGTAAGTAATAGGAAAAGGAGTTGAGTTCGATACTTGTTATAACAATTACAAGTGTGTATACAGTTGTACAATGATTTTCAGTTGTTTGTGTCTCTCTCTCTCTCTCTTTTGTATCGGACAATCTTTTAAGAATGTATTGCCTGCTATACAGTCGATTCCAAAAGTTTACGTAGTTTAGAAACGCATTTTTTAAAAAGAAATCAGACGTCGAAACAACATTGCTAGTAATAAACGAGAAAAATTTTTTTTCGATTTTCCGTAATTTCTCCAACAGGAGGAGTTACCCGTTCAATCTTTTGCGAAGTTTTCGTTTTTCGTCAATAATTGTTAAATTGCTTGACACGCGAATAAATTGTATAGAATCTTTTCTTCTATATATACAGAACGACAAGATCTATAATTTTTGTATAAAAATTTGTTTGCTAGCGTCAATGGTTGACGAGTAATTTGTAAGAAACTGTTTCTTTTGTTTTTCGTCCGTAATTCATTTATTCGTAAAATAAATGAATGGTAGCGAAAAATTTTTATACAGAAATTGTACATATCGTCGTTGTCGTCATCGTCTTCTACAAGAAAGATCCTATAGAATTTTCCCGTAAATTCAACGGTTCACGCGAATAATTAAGAAAGAATGAAATTTTTCGCCAAAAGTTCACCGTTTCGTACGGTTGGATTTTGTCAACATTAATAAAACACGAAATAATTATACGTAATTCGTTGAATATCGAAGTTGTTAGAAGGAAAACAACTTTTATTTCGATCATTTTTCGAAATTTTGAAGAAAAGAAAATTTTTCATCGACATCAATACTTAATTGAACATTTCCCTTTATACTTTTTAGTACGTAACTATTTATCATTAGCATTTTTGTTCCGACACGTCTGATTTCTTTTTAATACGATAGGAAATGCGTTTTTCTGAGATACATAAACTTTTAAGATTGAGTGTACAACAGCCGATACATCTTTAAACGTTTCATATTAAACGTTCTCTGTCGCGATTAAACGAAACGTTTCGCGGTGTTTGGGTCGCGGCGACAATTCTGAACAAAGCTGAACTATCGCGTTTACAAAGAAAAAAAGAAACGGATAAAACAATCGATACGACGTTACTTTTTCAAACGAGAATATATGAAAGGGCCTAGCTGGATAAGAGGGTCAAATGTGCCCTTGAGCCGAATGAAGCGCCGTTTGCGCCATTCGATAGCATATCAAAAAAGAAACATTCACTCCAATTTTTAGCCCTATATCTCAACCAGAGGGGGAGTAATCGGGAAAATTCGAAAAATCAGTTTTTTGAGGTTTTTCCTTATTTAACGCTTTGCGAAAAATCTGAAAAAATCCTGACATGTCCGCAGTGTAGTTGGACAAGTCTGAGAATTTTTTCAGATTTTTCCCTTGCAAAGTGTAGCCGTGAAAAATAAAAAAGTGCTAAAAATAATTTTTTCACATAGAAAATGGGGAGGATACTATTTTCATATTTTTATGGTAGATTCGTATTGTTGCAAGGATTGTTCATGAATTTTTTCAGATTTTTAAAATTGGTGCGTCAATGTGAAAAAAATCAAAAACTTCTTTTTTTGCTTGAAAAAGTAACTTCTGCTTCGAATTTGTATGTCTTTTTCATACAGAATTTTTATTACATGTTTTTAAACATTTTCAGTAAGGATAGACATAATTTCAACAACGATAAAGTGAAAATAAACGAAATTGTCCCATGTTCAAGTGCCGAGACGGA
>NW_017176681.1:47331-49143 GCF_001652005.2 Ceratina calcarata | reverse complement strand
TTCACCCTCGATCGGTTGTTAAGTATACCGAGAAGATTATAGTCTCTCCTCGATTTTAAGGATTAAGTCATAAACAGAAATAAATCGGAGAACATAGTTGTTTCCCTCCCTCGATCTGTTGTTAAGGAGATTATAGTTCCTTCTCGGTGTTAAGGATTAAGTCATAAATGGGAACAAAGCGGAGAACATAGTTGTTCTTTCTTCCCACCCTCGATCTATCCATAAGGAAAAACCCCCTCTCGGCGATTGCTGGGGCTGATTGGGGCTGATTGCCCTACCTACTGCGATTTTCGTATTTCAAAAATGTGCTTGGGTAGGTAGTCCTCGACGAAATTCCATGCGGTACGGATCAGTCTCCTTTCTGATACTTTACTAGTTTTTGTTGTTGGATATTTTCTAATCAACATGTCAAGTGGAAGAGTAGTGAAGAGGTCTTTTGTGCGTGTTAGGTGTATTAGCTGCAACACTTTCATTCGAAAAGTGCAGGGGCAGAAAAAAATAATAAATACGGAGGTCGAACGCATTACATTTTCAAGAGCATTAGGAAAGGTAGTGAGCCTTGGTGATGTGTTGTGCAGGAACTGTCGCATCTGTGTAATGACAAGTAGAAAATATCGGGAATCACGACAGTCTGTTCTGACGGTCCCACCCGTGGCTTCTGCTTCATCATCAGCAGACGTACTGTCAACGTGTCGGCGTCGGTCTCGTCCATGAGTCTTGGTGTCGACTGCGACCGCCGAACGGGTAACAGCGGCCACTGTTCAAGTCCGTAGTCGGCTACGTGTCTGTCGGTTGCTCGATACACTTCGTCGTCGATCAACCGTAGTTGCTCGTTGTTCGCTTCGTCGTCGTCGCCGTCATCATCGTCGTTGTTGTTGGCGTTGACGTTCACGTTAACGTTCGCCGTCGACAGACGATGCAATCTGGGTAGAACCGTCTCTTGCCACATGTCGTTCGGCTCGATAAGCTCACCGTGTAACAGTGCAATGACAAACAGACTGCGTGGCTCAGCAGCGGTAGCGTTCATCGTCGATGCCTGTTCTATCGCGCGGCGCCACGCGCTGACGTCCGGTAGCAAACCTCTAGCCGCACACGCCGCTCGATACGTCCCGTGTACGATGTTCGCAACCGTACGCAACGCTTCGAACAACGTTGGCCCGGGCACGTTGTGCAGCAGCAAGCGCAAGTGAAACAGTTCCGTGTTCCCGGACCTGTTCACGTTACTCACGCGACCGAGTGTCTCGGTAACGATCACGTCTGGATGATTGGGTACCGGCTGGCAGTTGCGCGTACGCCGCTGCCACTCACGGTTGACTCGTTGCCACGTGTAATAACGCGTGATAGAGTATCCGATCGCGCGCAAACTCGTCTCGCTGGCACAGTCGAAAGAACGTGTTTGAAGATCAATTAAAGTTATTTAAAAACGGTTTAAGAGCATAGCTCGGCTGTTCGTATTTCGGTTATTTCGCATAATTAAAAGACACCGGCTATAAGAAACGGCGTAACGTTTCGCTAGCCGGCTGAGTCACCGCGAATATAAAAAATGATCAACACCGCCTGGCGAGCCGAATAGGTAGACGCCAGTACACGTGCTCCGAGTATTCGTGTCCGAATTCTCGGAAATTTACGTCACGAAACAAAGAAGGAAGAATACGGATTAAACCAGGAAGGAATATTCGTCGATTCCGCCGCTTAGTGGGGAATCGAGGCTTCCTGGTGAGCTCGCGCTTTAACAGCGGTCTTGTCGGCAGTTGTCTGGCTTCGAGTACGCATCGCTCAAGACGAATTTCAGTCTGAAACCGATCACTCGTT
>NW_017176681.1:37768-46353 GCF_001652005.2 Ceratina calcarata | reverse complement strand
CGCTTCTCCTCGCCTTCCGGACTCCCGTTAGAGTATCCTCTAACAGAACGCAATCAACGTAATAGCCGGCGGCTGTGGTGGCAGCACGCTGACCAACGGCTGACGTTCGTCGTCTGGCAGTAGAATACGTTCCTCGTCTGGTAGATGCACGTCGAGCGTGATCACTGGCGGCCAATTACCGTATGTGCGGAACGCAAATATTCTCCACACGGCTTCGGCTGTGCTGAAGTAACGACCGTGTACATAATCGTGCGACGCATCATCGTCTACGTTTGTCATCGTTGCGGTTGGCGCATATCTCTCGCCGATCGCCGACGAGTCTATCATCTTGGTCAGATAAATGAGCACGTACAGCAAGTCAATCGCTTCAACGTTTACATGCGTATTCAGTGCTCGTGACAACAGCGGACAGTACAGTATGACCCAGCGGTTGTCCAGCGTATATTCCTGTTGACAATCGCCGCCGCCGCCGGCCGGCAACTAGTTCACAAACCGTCGGTCGGACTACGTCTTCTATATCTCGCGTACAGAGTGAAGTTACTGTCACGTTCGTTGTCGATGGCCGCTGCGTTATTATCATCCACCGTTGCTGCCGTTGCTGCCGCTGCCGCTGCCGCTGCCGCCGCTGTTGTCGCTCTACCATTCATCACCGTCGGCGCATGACCCACAGTGGTGGTCGTACAGAACGGGTACGGATAGTGTTGTCGACATCGAACGGCGTTACGGCGCCGATTCGCTAAGCACGATATATCCGTGCGATCGGTGCTTATGCATGGTCCGTGCAGCTGATACCTTACGACAATGTCGTGTAGGTTTGGATCGCGGTCCGGGTTTCAGCCACACGACCATGTGTACGTGTGGTAGTCCACATTTCTGTATCTCGACGTTGTACGAGTAACATCGTGTCTCGCCAAATACGCCGTGTTTGCCGCACACCGCGTTCACCAGTCTGTCGAGCTTTAACCGGAATACGCGACACAACAGATCGTACCGGTCGTACACCTGTTGACCGGACAGCAACGCATTTGTTACCTCTGTCCAGTATGGATTACAGGTCATGGTAATGAACACGTGCGGATTGCCGTACTCACGTACGTATGTAAACACTGACTGTATGCAGTGGTGTAGATTCTGCGGCGAACCGGTGTACGACGGTGAAAACGCGATGCGTCGGCCAACGTCGGCAGCGGCTACCGTGGTGTTGTTAGACCCAGTGGCCGTTCCCGCCGACGTTGCTGCTGCCGCCGCTGCGCCATAACGATCGACGCGCATCGTCCAATCGTTATGCGAGCGATAAGACAGCCGATCTTGAATGATTTTTGCCGCCATGTCTACTAGATATTGATTTAACAACTGACCGTAACGCAGCAACGTGTCACCGTCGCCGCGTGTCATCAGTCTGTACGCATAAAACTCGCGACAGCTACCCGTTCTGTGTGTACCAGCATCGATGTGCGACGCGGCCGAAGACGAGGAGGACGTGCGACGATTCGTTCTATCGCGTCTATGACGGTCCCAGCGTTGAGGTATTTTTACCCACGACGCTCGCTTCCCCTGTTTTTCGCCCGTATTTCGATCCCCATTTGCGTACCCCGCTTCTCCTCGCCTTCCGGACTCCCGTTAGAGTATCCTCTAACAGAACGCAATCAACGTAATAGCCGGCGGCTGTGGTGGCAGCACGCTGACCAACGGCTGACGTTCGTCGTCTGGCAGTAGAATACGTTCCTCGTCTGGTAGATGCACGTCGAGCGTGATCACTGGCGGCCAATTACCGTATGTGCGGAACGCAAATATTCTCCACACGGCTTCGGCTGTGCTGAAGTAACGACCGTGTACATAATCGTGCGACGCATCATCGTCTACGTTTGTCATCGTTGCGGTTGGCGCATATCTCTCGCCGATCGCCGACGAGTCTATCATCTTGGTCAGATAAATGAGCACGTACAGCAAGTCAATCGCTTCAACGTTTACATGCGTATTCAGTGCTCGTGACAACAGCGGACAGTACAGTATGACCCAGCGGTTGTCCAGCGTATATTCCTGTTGACAATCGCCGCCGCCGCCGGCCGGCAACTAGTTCACAAACCGTCGGTCGGACTACGTCTTCTATATCTCGCGTACAGAGTGAAGTTACTGTCACGTTCGTTGTCGATGGCCGCTGCGTTATTATCATCCACCGTTGCTGCCGTTGCTGCCGCTGCCGCTGCCGCTGCCGCCGCTGTTGTCGCTCTACCATTCATCACCGTCGGCGCATGACCCACAGTGGTGGTCGTACAGAACGGGTACGGATAGTGTTGTCGACATCGAACGGCGTTACGGCGCCGATTCGCTAAGCACGATATATCCGTGCGATCGGTGCTTATGCATGGTCCGTGCAGCTGATACCTTACGACAATGTCGTGTAGGTTTGGATCGCGGTCCGGGTTTCAGCCACACGACCATGTGTACGTGTGGTAGTCCACATTTCTGTATCTCGACGTTGTACGAGTAACATCGTGTCTCGCCAAATACGCCGTGTTTGCCGCACACCGCGTTCACCAGTCTGTCGAGCTTTAACCGGAATACGCGACACAACAGATCGTACCGGTCGTACACCTGTTGACCGGACAGCAACGCATTTGTTACCTCTGTCCAGTATGGATTACAGGTCATGGTAATGAACACGTGCGGATTGCCGTACTCACGTACGTATGTAAACACTGACTGTATGCAGTGGTGTAGATTCTGCGGCGAACCGGTGTACGACGGTGAAAACGCGATGCGTCGGCCAACGTCGGCAGCGGCTACCGTGGTGTTGTTAGACCCAGTGGCCGTTCCCGCCGACGTTGCTGCTGCCGCCGCTGCGCCATAACGATCGACGCGCATCGTCCAATCGTTATGCGAGCGATAAGACAGCCGATCTTGAATGATTTTTGCCGCCATGTCTACTAGATATTGATTTAACAACTGACCGTAACGCAGCAACGTGTCACCGTCGCCGCGTGTCATCAGTCTGTACGCATAAAACTCGCGACAGCTACCCGTTCTGTGTGTACCAGCATCGATGTGCGACGCGGCCGAAGACGAGGAGGACGTGCGACGATTCGTTCTATCGCGTCTATGACGGTCCCAGCGTTGAGGTATTTTTACCCACGACGCTCGCTTCCCCTGTTTTTCGCCCGTATTTCGATCCCCACTACTATTCCCCTCATGCGTGCTCATGCGCTTTCGCGAAGCTCTCCGCAGTTCTACCGTGAAAATCACTGCATACCCCCACCAACTATTGGTCCCCACCATGGTCGCGTCGTCCCCACTTTCCGGCCGTGGGTAAAAATATCTCAACGCTGGACGGTCCCTCTGTCTCGATGTTCGACTGGGTATCGGGTCGTGCAACGGTATCGCGCCGCCGATACCGTCGATTGCCGTCGTGTATGCGTCGTCGCCAAACGGAAACATCAACGGATACTGGAGCGCATCGGACGATCGATGCAGCTCGCTCATCCGTCGACGTCGTTCGACGCGAGTATCGTGGCTCTCGTCCTCGCGTAGCTGTACGATGCCGTTACGCCTATCCATATACGCGGTTTCCGCGTGCATCAGCGCGGCCATTTCACGTGTATCCTCGCCACGATCGTGTAGTCGCTGCTGTTCTATAGTAATCGGTTCAACGGGCGCGAACGACGTAGTAGCGGCGACGGCCGGCAACACGATCACTTGATCGTTGCCGATGGCATTGTCAGACGTGGCAAATGTTACGAATCGCGACACGTATGGATTTACGGACCGTAGCATTTGTCGTAGCTGTTCGCACAGTGTTACGTCCAACGTTCTGTCGGTAGCGTGTTCCCGCTGCTGTTCAAGATCAATCATATACACTTCTAACGGATATCGTCTCGTGGCGCCGTCGCCGCTATCGGCGACATTCGGATGTTCGCGATAATTGTCGTAGTTGTCAACAGATATTAACGGTGGTAGCAACGGATTCAGCGTATGATATGTTTGACCGGAAACTCTGAATGTCGCACATCCGCCACGTCCTCTCTGCAGTCCGGCAACGAACGTGCCACCGAACGATGTCATTGCGAACTGATCATTGTAATGACGTATATTTGCACGAAAATTACGCGCCTGTCGATTGTTTCTAGTAAATTGTTGGTGCAACGGTGACGGTAGCGGCCATGCAATTACCGGTATTCGTACTTGGCCGTGACTACAGCACATACCAGGTGGCTCTCGGTGCCAGCGCAATCCTCTACACGCCTGGCATACCGTGTCGCCCAGTCGACCAACAGCAAACATGGAATGATTCGCGTAATCATGCGACGGATGATAACGATACGCGGCACCCTCTCGATCCATCGCGATACGCGGCGTACCTAGTCGTGATTCTCGATTACCTTGTCTTCTTCGACGATTTCTCGACGACGATGTTGAAGACGACGATGACGACGACGATGATGACGATGACGGAGATGATGGTGGTGGCGGCGGCGGCGGCGGTGGTAGTGGTACCTGTGGTGACGATCTTGACGATGACCGTCGCGATAAATCCGACACCGCCACTGGCACCGGTGGCAGCGGCGACGGTGACCACCACGATGGACCCGACACCTGTGACACCGGCCGCTGCTGCTGTTGCTGCTGTCCTTGCTGTCGTTGTCGTCGTCTAACGTCAGCAACGTGTGCAGCAGCTCTTGTTTTCCGTCGGATACAATTCTTTCTTCGTTTAGGCATTTTTTTTATAAAACGACTTTCTCGTTCAATCTGAAATACATACAAGAAACATGTTTTACTATAGAGCAATTGTAAAAACTTCGAGGGGATAGACATGTTCGATAGAGAGCGATAGAAAGTGCTATGGATAATTGCGGATAAATGAAATTGTATTTAATTTAAGCAACAAACGTTTCAATACGCGGAGCGAATAATTGCGGTACACACACACACACACACACACTTGTACAACAGAGACAGAGACAGGGAGATATACGACAAGCACGTGTATTGTATTAAGTATAACGCTCTCTCTCTCTCTATATGTATGTCTGTGCGTTTTGTCAGGTAACTGAAAGAAAAAGAGAAAAAGACAGAAAGAGAAAAAAACAGAGAGAGAGAAAGAGACACACAGAGACAGAGAGAGAGAGCGAGAGAGGGAGAGGGAGAGAGAGAGAGAGATTATCATTGAAATTTGTGACAGAGTAGATTGCGAGAAAGATAGTAAAATGATGAGAGATTTTGCATAATTGAAAAAAACTGTTTTAACGCTTCTATAGAAAAAAATAATATTAATAGTAAGTGTATAAATATACATAGTATATAAATATATGCTGTGTGAGTGCGCCGGACTAGGGAGTTTTGGCTCCATAAGTAGATGCGTGAGATGGCGCAAGAGAGGTTAAGGAAGAGGTCTTAGAAAGGGGGCTTCCGGTTAGTCGGCGACGGTGACCACCACGATGGACCCGACACCTGTGACACCGGCCGCTGCTGCTGTTGCTGCTGTCCTTGCTGTCGTTGTCGTCGTCTAACGTCAGCAACGTGTGCAGCAGCTCTTGTTTTCCGTCGGATACAATTCTTTCTTCGTTTAGGCATTTTTTTTATAAAACGACTTTCTCGTTCAATCTGAAATACATACAAGAAACATGTTTTACTATAGAGCAATTGTAAAAACTTCGAGGGGATAGACATGTTCGATAGAGAGCGATAGAAAGTGCTATGGATAATTGCGGATAAATGAAATTGTATTTAATTTAAGCAACAAACGTTTCAATACGCGGAGCGAATAATTGCGGTACACACACACACACACACACACTTGTACAACAGAGACAGAGACAGGGAGATATACGACAAGCACGTGTATTGTATTAAGTATAACGCTCTCTCTCTCTCTATATGTATGTCTGTGCGTTTTGTCAGGTAACTGAAAGAAAAAGAGAAAAAGACAGAAAGAGAAAAAAACAGAGAGAGAGAAAGAGACACACAGAGACAGAGAGAGAGAGCGAGAGAGGGAGAGGGAGAGAGAGAGAGAGATTATCATTGAAATTTGTGACAGAGTAGATTGCGAGAAAGATAGTAAAATGATGAGAGATTTTGCATAATTGAAAAAAACTGTTTTAACGCTTCTATAGAAAAAAATAATATTAATAGTAAGTGTATAAATATACATAGTATATAAATATATGCTGTGTGAGTGCGCCGGACTAGGGAGTTTTGGCTCCATAAGTAGATGCGTGAGATGGCGCAAGAGAGGTTAAGGAAGAGGTCTTAGAAAGGGGGCTTCCGGTTAGTGGCTAGACGATACGTATGGAGCACGAGCACGAGGCAGGAAGATATAACATAAAGGCTTTCGAGTTCCATTATTTTCCTCTCCCTATCGACTACGCGTAATCAGAGTTATCTACGGATAACCGTACATGGTGTCAGAAGTGCGTGCTTAATCGCGATTAATATCTACGAGAAGAATCACGATGGCTAGCGAATCCCACGTGTCGATAACTTCGGTAGCGACGGTTTCAAACGTTCGTCCTCCGAATGAATTTGATTTTGCAAAGCCGTTATTATGGCCTACGTGGTTAAAAATATTTGAACGGTACATATCAGTAGCGAATCTCTCAGAGAAATCGGAGAAAGAGAAGATAGATTTATTGTGCTACGTCATGGGAGAGAAATCGGAAGAAGTGTTGACTCAGCTTATGCCGGAGATGGGCGTTAACACGATCATCGAAATGGTAAAAGGGAAGTTCACAGAGTATTTTTCACCAAAGAAGAACACTATCTTCGAGAGGTTTAAATTCAACTCCAGAGTACAGCAGGCAGACGAAAGCGTGGACACTTTCTTAACAGTCCTGTACACTTCAGCAAGTACGTGCGAATTCGGTGCGTTAAAAGAGGAGTTAATTAGAGACAGGATTGTGATCGGTATCCGAGACACCGAAACCTCAGAACGCTTGCAATTAATAGCAGATTTAACTCTGGAAAAAGCTATAACGATAGCTAGACAAGCGGAAGTGCAAATGAAAGAAGGCAAGTTTATTCGGAAAGAAATCAGTGATCGCAGTGAAGTCAATCGAGTAGCAAGCTCTCGAGACAAAAAACATTCGAATCCGGGAGGTAACAAACCGTACACGGAAAAGGGACACAGTGCTGCCAAACGCGGACCATGTTACCGTTGCAGTTTGCCACAACACGCCGATGCCAAGAAATGTCCAGCGCTGCATTCAACGTGCCGAAAATGTAAGAAGATCGGGCATTGGGATCGTGCCTGCAGGTCGAATAACCTTCACCGAGGCGGAGAGACCAACGAACAAAAACCCAGCGGAGTTCATCACATAGAAGACGGTTCGGACGAGGACACGTTTTTCTTAGGCGATGTATCTAAAAAACGAGAGCGGACAGGTAATAGGTTTTTAGTCAATATCGCGGTGGCTGAGTTCGGAAAAAGCGTGGAGTTTCTTGTGGATACCGGCGCGGACGTTACATGTGTTTCGCAGGATTCGATTCCCGAAAATTTCGTAAATAAAATATTACCTACGCGGAAATTAATTCTCGGACCTGATGGAAAACAACTCAATGTAGTCGGGGTTATGAAAGTTAGTTGCGTGAGGAATTCTAAAACGGTGAAATGTAATATGTACGTCCTACGTGGCTTAAAACAAAATTTGTTAGGGAAACCGGAAATTAACGCGTTAGAAATAATTAAGAGTATTAATGGTTTGAACATAGTAAAATCTGATGAGAAAATTGTACAAGAGTATGGTAATGTTTTTAACGGCCTGGGACAATTTAAGAGGGAACTGAAAAATCACTTAGTAGAGAATGCACAGCTTTTCTTTCAAACTACGCCACGAGTCGTCCCTATAGCCTTATTACCAAAGTTAAAGAAGGAACTTAAAAGGTTAGTAGAGGCACAGGTAATCAAACCAGTGGATTTTCCAACGGATTGGTGCAGTCCAATAATTGTAGTGCAAAAGCCCAAGTCGGATGGGATTCGGTTATGCTGAGATTATACAAAACTTAATTCTTGGATCAAACGCGCGGTTTTCCCAGTGCCAAAAATAGATGTTGCACTTGCGAAACTAGAGGGAGCAAAAATATTTTCGAAGCTAGATGCGAAAACTGGATTCCATCAGATAAGGTTAGCTGCGGAAAGTCAATGTGTAACCACATTTATTACTCTGTTTAAAAAAGTACCAAGGTAATTTTCAAACCGTCTCTCTGATTTAATTTTAATATCGTCCGGAATAATAATATTCTCGGGACCGTATTGAGGTCTCGAGAAAGTCACCGCGATAATATAAAAACATCGATACACGAGCTGAGTTTCTTGCCGGCTCGGTCGTTTTAACGGTCGCGATGTTTAGATTCCGCGATCGGAAAAAGTTCGAATCGGGCAGAGCGCGACGGAGTACGAAGACACGCGCGTGACGTGTCACCTGAGCGCGAGCGAGACAGAGATACCTCGCGATTCCCACCTCGCGATGACCGAGGTAACGGCCGATTTCGGCAAGACGATCATTCCGTTAGGAGATTTCCGTGATCGAGGAGTTCGTCACGAGGGTTTTCGTCTCGAGGTTTCCGCGGTTCTAAGTGTTCCGCGTATTGACTGT
>NW_017176681.1:33481-35954 GCF_001652005.2 Ceratina calcarata | reverse complement strand
GTTAGAAATAATTAAGAGTATTAATGGTTTGAACATAGTAAAATCTAGTGAGAAAATTGTACAAGAATATGGTAATGTTTTTAACGGCCTGGGACAATTTAAGAGGGAACTGAAAATTCACTTAGTAGAGAATGCACAGCCTTTCTTTCAAACTACGCCACGAGTCGTCCCTATAGCCTTATTACCAAAGTTAAAGAAGGAACTTAGAAGGTTAGTAGAGGCACAGGTAATCAAACCAGTGGATTTTCCAACGGATTGGTGCAGTTCAATAGTTGTAGTGCAAAAGCCCAAGTCGGATGAGATTCGGTTATGCTGCGATTATACAAAACTTAATTCTTGGGTCAAACGCGCGGTTTTCCCAGTGCCAAAAATAGATGTTGCACTTGCGAAATTAGAGGGAGCAAAAATATTTTCGAAGCTAAATGCGAAAACTGGATTCCATCAGATAAGGTTAGCTGCGGAAAGTCAATGTGTAACCACATTTATTACTCCCTTCGGTCGGTACATGTACACGCGCTTACCATTTGGTATTATTTGTGCCCCCGATTATTTTTCAAAGATGTTTTCGGACTTATTTGCAGACTTAGAAAACGTGATTGTCCATATAGATGACATTCTAATTTACGCTGGCTCTGAGGAGCAACATGATACAATTTTGAGATACAATTTTTGCAATGCTTACAAAATGAAGGAGTGACCCTAAATAAAGAGAAATGTAAATTCTCGGTACAGGAAGTAAATTTTCTGGGACACAAAATATCAGAGCGGGGAGTCGAAATTTTACAAGAACGCGTAGCTGCGATTGTCGATTTTCCTACGCCAAAAAATAAAAATAGCCTATTGCAGTTTTTAGGCTCAATAAACTATATTGGTAAATTCATTCCTAATAAATCAAAAATTTTCAAGAGCCGCTAAATGCTCTTTTGAAAGATAACGTTGACTTTGTATGGATGGATCCACAGATACAAGCGTTTAACAAGATTAAAAAATATGTACAATCAGCGCCAACTTTAGCTCACTTTAATCCGCAGAAAAGCATTATTGTTCAAGCCGACGCATCTAGCTACGGGCTAGGCGGGGTGCTCATGCAGGAGGATATAAGTAAAAATCGCGAAATAGTGGCATACGCCTCTAGAACGTTAACAGAATGCGAAAGGCGATACAGCCAGATTGAGAAGGAAGCTTTGGCGTTAGCCTTTGCGGCAGAACGATTCAAGGAGTATGTAATAGGACTAAACGTAATTCTCGAAACGGATCACAATCCGTTAGTGCAAGTCTTGCAATCTAAACCTCTTGATGAGTTAACACCTCGTTTGCAACGTATAAGGATGCGTCTTGTGCGTTATAATTATAAGATCGTCTATGTACCGGGTAAGCAATTAGTTCTAGCAGATTTTTTATCGCGAAACCCGCTGCCAGATCCTGGCAGAAAAGAGGGAAATCTCACAGAGGTAGTAGAAGCATATGTTAATTTCGTCATAAGCAATTTGCCTGCGACGGTTAGTCTATTAAGAAGAATTCAATCTGAACAGGAAAGCGATTACATATGCTCTTTATTAAAACAATGGTGCCTAAGTGCATGGCCTTCGAAAGCTCGCCTATCAGACAGCGTACTACCGTATTACCAATATAAAGATAATATTACATACTGTAACGGCTTCTTGCTGTTTAATTCGCGATTAGTCATTCCTTCGACACTTCAACTAGAAGTTTTGAATAAGATACATGAAGGCCATTTTGGAATCAGTAAGTGTCGAGATAGGGCAAAGCAATCAGTGTGGTGGCTCGATTTGAGCACACAGTTACGTAACCTGGTTGAAAACTGTCCGAACTGCATTCATGAGAGAAGCAATATAGCTCAACCGTTCGTTAAAGAAGACTTCCCGGAAAGGCCGTGGCAAAAGATAGCCTTAGATTTGTGCAAATGGAAACAATGGTGTTATAGCCCTGTGAAAGGGCTAGATTCCTTGTCATTTGTCGCTTTCGGAATACGCGCTCGGTAACAGTCAGCGAGTATTGAAATGTGGCGACTAATCATTTCGACACATTAGGTCATCGGTTTGAGATGCGCTCGAAATGTAGAGCATGTCGAAACGGCGACTAAGCGTTTCGACATAATTAAGGCATTTCGAGATACATACAAAGACATGTCAACATAATTAAAGAAAATTAGGATGCTGACTCTTTAGCTTTTCGGCTATAAAGCTTGGCCATCGGGGCCTGTACGACAGTTTGGTTTTTTGTCTCTTAACCCGCGACTCTGTCCGAGTCTTCATCGGTTTCAAAGCATCGTTCAGCCGATTCCCTGAATCAAAAGATTCTTAAACGGCTCACCCGAAGGACGAACGCATTGCCTAGAAACCGCTGAGAACTCGAGAAGAACAGTATAGAAATAAATACGTAGTATCGCGAAGTGACTAGTGTCAGCATAGAGGCCACTGACACACGAATCGCTGATTAGGCTGAGCTAAGC
>NW_017176681.1:30879-33153 GCF_001652005.2 Ceratina calcarata | reverse complement strand
AATATACATAGTATATAAATATATGCTGTGTGAGTGCGCCGGACTAGGGAGTTTTGGCTCCATAAGTAGATGCGTGAGATGGCGCAAGAGAGGTTAAGGAAGAGGTCTTAGAAAGGGGGCTTCCGGTTAGTGGCTAGACGATACGTATGGAGCACGAGCACGAGGCAGGAAGATATAACATAAAGGCTTTCGAGTTCCATTATTTTCCTCTCCCTATCGACTACGCGTAATCAGAGTTATCTACGGATAACCGTACATGGTGTCAGAAGTGCGTGCTTAATCGCGATTAATATCTACGAGAAGAATCACGATGGCTAGCGAATCCCACGTGTCGATAACTTCGGTAGCGACGGTTTCAAACGTTCGTCCTCCGAATGAATTTGATTTTGCAAAGCCGTTATTATGGCCTACGTGGTTAAAAATATTTGAACGGTACATATCAGTAGCGAATCTCTCAGAGAAATCGGAGAAAGAGAAGATAGATTTATTGTGCTACGTCATGGGAGAGAAATCGGAAGAAGTGTTGACTCAGCTTATGCCGGAGATGGGCGTTAACACGATCATCGAAATGGTAAAAGGGAAGTTCACAGAGTATTTTTCACCAAAGAAGAACACTATCTTCGAGAGGTTTAAATTCAACTCCAGAGTACAGCAGGCAGACGAAAGCGTGGACACTTTCTTAACAGTCCTGTACACTTCAGCAAGTACGTGCGAATTCGGTGCGTTAAAAGAGGAGTTAATTAGAGACAGGATTGTGATCGGTATCCGAGACACCGAAACCTCAGAACGCTTGCAATTAATAGCAGATTTAACTCTGGAAAAAGCTATAACGATAGCTAGACAAGCGGAAGTGCAAATGAAAGAAGGCAAGTTTATTCGGAAAGAAATCAGTGATCGCAGTGAAGTCAATCGAGTAGCAAGCTCTCGAGACAAAAAACATTCGAATCCGGGAGGTAACAAACCGTACACGGAAAAGGGACACAGTGCTGCCAAACGCGGACCATGTTACCGTTGCAGTTTGCCACAACACGCCGATGCCAAGAAATGTCCAGCGCTGCATTCAACGTGCCGAAAATGTAAGAAGATCGGGCATTGGGATCGTGCCTGCAGGTCGAATAACCTTCACCGAGGCGGAGAGACCAACGAACAAAAACCCAGCGGAGTTCATCACATAGAAGACGGTTCGGACGAGGACACGTTTTTCTTAGGCGATGTATCTAAAAAACGAGAGCGGACAGGTAATAGGTTTTTAGTCAATATCGCGGTGGCTGAGTTCGGAAAAAGCGTGGAGTTTCTTGTGGATACCGGCGCGGACGTTACATGTGTTTCGCAGGATTCGATTCCCGAAAATTTCGTAAATAAAATATTACCTACGCGGAAATTAATTCTCGGACCTGATGGAAAACAACTCAATGTAGTCGGGGTTATGAAAGTTAGTTGCGTGAGGAATTCTAAAACGGTGAAATGTAATATGTACGTCCTACGTGGCTTAAAACAAAATTTGTTAGGGAAACCGGAAATTAACGCGTTAGAAATAATTAAGAGTATTAATGGTTTGAACATAGTAAAATCTGATGAGAAAATTGTACAAGAGTATGGTAATGTTTTTAACGGCCTGGGACAATTTAAGAGGGAACTGAAAAATCACTTAGTAGAGAATGCACAGCTTTTCTTTCAAACTACGCCACGAGTCGTCCCTATAGCCTTATTACCAAAGTTAAAGAAGGAACTTAAAAGGTTAGTAGAGGCACAGGTAATCAAACCAGTGGATTTTCCAACGGATTGGTGCAGTCCAATAATTGTAGTGCAAAAGCCCAAGTCGGATGGGATTCGGTTATGCTGAGATTATACAAAACTTAATTCTTGGATCAAACGCGCGGTTTTCCCAGTGCCAAAAATAGATGTTGCACTTGCGAAACTAGAGGGAGCAAAAATATTTTCGAAGCTAGATGCGAAAACTGGATTCCATCAGATAAGGTTAGCTGCGGAAAGTCAATGTGTAACCACATTTATTACTCTGTTTAAAAAAGTACCAAGGTAATTTTCAAACCGTCTCTCTGATTTAATTTTAATATCGTCCGGAATAATAATATTCTCGGGACCGTATTGAGGTCTCGAGAAAGTCACCGCGATAATATAAAAACATCGATACACGAGCTGAGTTTCTTGCCGGCTCGGTCGTTTTAACGGTCGCGATGTTTAGATTCCGCGATCGGAAAAAGTTCGAATCGGGCAGAGCGCGACGGAGTACGAAGACACGCGCGTGACGTGTCA
>NW_017176681.1:28800-30448 GCF_001652005.2 Ceratina calcarata | reverse complement strand
CCTCATGGCGCAGTGGAAGCGAGTGGATCATAACTACAGATGTAAACCTTTTTTATTAAATATATTATGAATAACTAAGAGTGTTCCTTGATAAATGCCCACACACAGAATGTAAAAGAAAAGATTACGCTAGATATCGTGTCTAACTGTAATAAAAATATTAATAAAATAAATGAATAATATATGTTTTATTGGTGAGTGTAATTTTTATTCTTTTTAATAAATTTATTCATTGATTCTTATTAATTTTTTATTTTTCGTAAGAGACGAAAAATAATTAAAAATCGAATTTTCATTTATAATTATCGGTGTAAACACGTACAATCTTTTTCTTTATTCGTTTTTTAGATATAAGAAGAATGTTACAATATCATTTCAATTGTTCAGATTGAAATATTATTATTGAAATTCTTGTTTCATCGTTAGCAGCAATATTTATTTCTTTCAATAGAATAATTTTATTTATTAAACATTATTGAATGTAAAAATATTGATTTCTAAATGTTTGATTTTATTTACATTGAAATTTTAAATCATTTTATAAATTAAACTATGAAATATTTATCTTATAATTATTATTCTTTCTTTTTCTCTTTTTCATAAAATTCTATTGATTATTAAAAATTTATTAATTAAAAATCAGTCAAACTTATTATAATAAATTAGTACATTACACTTCAATTGTAATTATAAAACGATATTTATTTTTATTAAAAATGTGACAAATATTATGTCTTCAAAATTCTAATCTCATATACATATAATAATGATAATAATAATTTAATTCCTTTCCATAATTTCCAACTGTAATAATAATAATAATAATGATAATAGTTGTTTAAAGAACGGTGTTTTAAAGTTAAAAAAGAAAGTTTACGAAGTTTTCTCGGTTTTTTGCAATCAAATTTTAATAAAGCGTAAGATTTTGAATCGTTTGAGTATAAGAAACGGTGCGACGTTTTTTATACTGATAAGTCGACGCGAGTCGTATCGAAAGAGAAAATAATAACCCCGTTTGCCGACTAGAATCGCCGATAACGAGAATTCGCATTCCATTTCTCGGAACAGATGTTCTCGCTCCAAGTATAATATGTAATAGAAAAGGACAGACTAGTACATTGACTACGCTGCATAGCGAAGGATTAGTTTTTCTCGATTTACAAGCGGAGCTCCGCGGGTTGTCAGCCCATAGCCGTGAAAGTGAACAGATCGGAACGATTTCAATAGTGGTTTCACTATTTCGCAAAAGAAGAATTTATAGGCTGAAATTATCACAGAAAAGGACGAGGCATAGGCTGTCTTACAGTTCCTCGCAATCCTTTTGAATTTTCGCAGAAACGAATCGAAAGATATTTCTCTCGATTCGTCCTTGGGTTGCCCTTGCACTGATTTTCCTTTGTAAGGAACGAGATACGAACAGGAGGTCGTATTTTGCCAGCGGATTACGTTACGGGTCAGTGTCCAATTGTTGGTCGACCGTCGGTTGAGGGATCGACGGATTCGTCAAGGGTCGGGTATTAGATCTTCACTCGATACTGCAAAGTTTCGCGAATAATACACGCTTCAGGCGAGCCCTGGTGAAGGTGTACCAGGAAAGAGTGTAGCTTCTAGGCGTACCAAGGATGCCGGTAGGAGGTCACATTTATGA
>NW_017176681.1:25225-26881 GCF_001652005.2 Ceratina calcarata | reverse complement strand
ATATATATATATATTCTTTAATATTTAATGCTCGGTTACATACCAGCTGTTTCTTAGTTCAGCCTAATCAGCGGTTCGGGTGTCAACGGCCTTTATGCTGACACTAGTCACTTCGCGATATTACGTGTTTATTTCTATACTGGACTTCTCGAGTTCCCAGCGGTTTCTAGGCAATGCGTTCGTCCCTCGGGTAAGCCGTTTAAGAATCTTGTGATTCAGGGAATCAGCTGAACGATGCTTCGAAACCGATGAGGACTCGGACAGAGTCGCGGGTTAAGAGACGAAAAACCGAACTGACATACAGGCCCCGATGGCTAAGCTTTATAGCCGAAAAGCTAAAGAGTCAGCATCCTAATTTTCTTTAATCATTTCGACATGTCCTGGTTTTCGTATGCATCTCGAAGTGCCTTAATTATGTCGAAACGCTTAGTCGCCGTTTCGACATGCTCTACATTTCGAGCGCATCTCGAACCGATGACCTAATGTGTCGAAATGATTAGTCGCCACATTTCAATACTCGCTGACTGTTACCGAGCGACAGATGACAAGGAATCTAGCCCTTTCCAGGGCTATAACATCCTCATCGACGAAAACACATTTTTTGACCCAAGGATTCGTGATGGTTTATTACCGACCAACCGACCGCGTAAGGGTAGAAAATTCCCAAGTACCGTTATTTCAAGGCGTTTCATTGTCACCTAGGCTGCTCAACCACTGCCAATCGCCAAAAACTTCTTCTAGTCATAGAAATCTAGCGTCCGTCGTACGGATAACATTGTAAGCCGCTACGCGCATCAATAAAACATAATTACAGTCAACCTCATTCCTTGAGTTTTAGTCTCCTTAAACGGAGTGGTCCTTCGAAATCGGTTATAGTGATTTAAATTAGTCGGCACACCACGTGCAATATTTCATCAAGGCTCGAACAATCACCCAATTAACCACGAGCGTAAACATAATCCTTTAAATCATAATAATTCGACATCTAGAAAATGTAAGAATTGATTTTTTAAATTATTTTATACTATTTTCACACATATACCTGTAATTTACTTTATCAGACAAATTCAAACTTATAAAATAATTATACTGTACGTATATCTGTTTATTATTATTGTTATTTCATTCGTTATTGCAATGTTCGGATAGCATTGAGCTTGCAGCCGATCGTTTCTGTTAAACAAAAGGACCGGTGTTGAGCGCGGTGATTTCTCATTTCAAAACAAATTTAAGAATCGTTTTAAGGAAATATCTTGCTTTTTGTGCCGAACGAATTACAGTTCACGTAAACACCTGCAAGTGGTATCAACTCGCAGGCTGTAAGTCGACACGTGTAAACATGAGATAATAGAGAATTTCAGTTTTTCTGTTTTTCGGTGAGTAGAAATTCGACGGTAACAGAGGACCAGACCGGGGCGTTGCCAATTTCCTCGTTCTATTTTCTATTTCTTTTTCTATTTTTCATATGAAGAATGCAAAGATCTTTTATTTTTATCGAATAAATTTGAAAATTTAGTTAAATTTAATCCTGCGTCATTTTCATTACTTGTTTTTCCTCCGGACTCCGGTCATCTGTCCTTTTAATACACATCATTTATACATACAGTTTCAATTGGCTATTCTAAATTATAGTTATTAATTCTTTAAAGGGCCTAG
>NW_017176681.1:22109-23186 GCF_001652005.2 Ceratina calcarata | reverse complement strand
ATTCATAATCTATGACACAAGCTCAGAGAAACAACCAAAATTAAACTAAAAAATTATGCATGCATTAGGAAAGACAACACACATAGATCATCAGGAGGGATTCTAATGTTAATTAGAAACCATATAATATACAAACAGGTAATGCTGAGCAATGATATCTCACTTGAATACATAGGCATAAGACTTCCCTCCAGAACGTATATCATAGGAATATATAATAATCCATCCAATCATTTTAAGACCAAAGAGCTAGACAAGCTTTTAAAGCTAGGAAACAAAATGTTAGTACTGGGAGACTTCAACGCACGGCATCCAACCTGGAATAATAATAATTTGAATAGCAAAGGAAGAAAAATATACAACTATGTATCAAAGAACAATTGCAATATCCTGTATCCTAACGAGCATACACACTACCCAACAAATGGACAACCGGCATCCACAATAGACATAGCACTCAACAAGAATGTAAGAGACATCGCAGAAATGAAAGTCCTTCATGAACTAAGTTCAGATCATAATCCTGTGACAATGGAATTAGGATCACAAGACATAAATACAATAGAAAAAGTAGGGCTGGACTACAAGAATGCCAACTGGGAAGATTTTAAACACAAACTGAACCAAGAAATAAAAATAAATGCAATAGTAAGTACAAGGGAACAATTAGAAAAGGAGGTCCAAAAACTAACAAATAAAATACAAAATGCCATAGCAGAAACTATACCGAATAAATCACTAAAAGCAATACAAGATGAGATACCTGAACACATAAAGGAAATGATAAGAAATAGGAATAGGAGGAGGAAACAGTGGCAAAAATATAGATTAGACTTTATAAAAAACTAGCGTAAGTAACGAACTAGCAGTAAACTTTTACAAAAACCAACTAGGCAGTAACCCGCTAACAAGAAACCTAACAGAAATTAGAGAACACAATATACCGTTTCACTTTAAGCATAGACTGCCATACCAAAAATTATCTATTTTTTATGAAATGTGATAAATAGTGTAATATTACGATAATTAGAAGTAAGTAAATTATAAGATAGATAAGGAATAACACAAGGGAGCAAC
>NW_017176681.1:9784-20882 GCF_001652005.2 Ceratina calcarata | reverse complement strand
AGGACATGGGAGAGGATGGAGGCGGTGGGAGCGGAGGTAGGAAGGATAAGGGAGGACATGAGAAGAGGGGAGGAAAGATGGAGAGATGAGAAAGAGAGGATGGAGAAAAGGTTAGGAGAAGCGGAAGGAAAGCTGAGAGAGCTAGAGGGAGCGAAGAAGAGGATGGAGGAGATAGAAAAGAGGGTAGTGAATTTGGAAAGGGAGAGAGGAAGGGAGGGAGGGGAGACAAAGGGGGGACAGAACGAGGTGGGACGGGAGGAGGGAGTGGAAAAGAGGCTGAAGGAGATAGAGAAGAAGTTGGAGAGAAAGGAAAAGGAGGTAAGAAGGAACAACATAGTAGTAAAGGAGGCAGAGACGGAGGGAACAGTTGAGCAAGTAGTGGAAAGACTGATGGCGAGGATCGGAGTGAAGGGAGGGATAGAGGGGACAAGAGAGCTGAGAAGAGTAGGGGAGAGGGGAGGGGGGAGGATGATAGAAGTAAGGCTGGAGAGCGCAGGGAAAAAAGATGAAGTGATGAGGAACAAGTGGAAGTTGCGAGGGAAGAAGGAGAGAGTGGAAGAGGACTTAACGTGGGAGGAGAGAAGGGTCCAATTGGTTAGGGACAGGAGAAAGCAAGCGGGAGGAGAGGAGTGAAGGGAAGGTGGGAGATAGATAGTTAGGAGACGAGGAGCGGGGAGGGAAAGGAGGGACGGTGGTGACATCGGACGGGAGCAGGGTGAAGTGTGTAAAGCTAATAAGCGGCGGAAGAGAAAGGAGTAGAATAGAAAGCGAGGCTGGGCAGGTTGGAAAAGGAGAAAAGGAAAAAGATAAGGAAGCGAGAGATTGGAGTGGAGATTGAAGGGGCAGGTAGAGTGGAGAAAAAGAGAAAAGGAGATGTAGAAGGAAGGATAGGAAAAGGAGGAAAAGAGGAGTATGGAAAGAAAGGAGGAAAAAGCGGAGTGGGGAGACGAAGAGGCGAAGAAAAGGGGGAGGAAAACGAACGCGCAAAAGTTGATGAGGGAAAGGGGAGCCTCATTAGGGAGTTATGGGGACCTAGGCGAAATGTGGAAAAGGAAAAGGCAGATGGCGGAGGAGGAAGAGCAGGAGGAGCTGGAGGAGGAGTGGATGTTCAGAAAAAGCAAGAGGGTGGTGAGGTCTCCGGAGGGTAAGATTGGGGGGGAGGGGAACATGGAGGAATTGTTGAGGGAATGGAGGGAATGGCGGAAAGAAACGAGAAAGGACATGGGAGAGGATGGAGGCGGTGGGAGCGGAGGTAGGAAGGATAAGGGAGGACATGAGAAGAGGGGAGGAAAGATGGAGAGATGAGAAAGAGAGGATGGAGAAAAGGTTAGGAGAAGCGGAAGGAAAGCTGAGAGAGCTAGAGGGAGCGAAGAAGAGGATGGAGGAGATAGAAAAGAGGGTAGTGAATTTGGAAAGGGAGAGAGGAAGGGAGGGAGGGGAGACAAAGGGGGGACAGAACGAGGTGGGACGGGAGGAGGGAGTGGAAAAGAGGCTGAAGGAGATAGAGAAGAAGTTGGAGAGAAAGGAAAAGGAGGTAAGAAGGAACAACATAGTAGTAAAGGAGGCAGAGACGGAGGGAACAGTTGAGCAAGTAGTGGAAAGACTGATGGCGAGGATCGGAGTGAAGGGAGGGATAGAGGGGACAAGAGAGCTGAGAAGAGTAGGGGAGAGGGGAGGGGGGAGGATGATAGAAGTAAGGCTGGAGAGCGCAGGGAAAAAAGATGAAGTGATGAGGAACAAGTGGAAGTTGCGAGGGAAGAAGGAGAGAGTGGAAGAGGACTTAACGTGGGAGGAGAGAAGGGTCCAATGGAAGCTGAGAAGGATAGGAGACGAGGAGAGGAGGAAAGGGAGACAGGTGAGGGTGGGGCTGGGGAGGATCACGGTCGAGAGAAAAGTGTGGGTGTGGGACGGAGAGCGGGAGACGGTGAGGGATAAATGGGAGAGAGAATGGCCGGAGGAGAGGAGGGCAGGGGAGCAAAGAGCAGGGGCGAGGAGGGGAAGGGAATAAGAGCAGTTGGGGGTGAGGAGGTGGAGAAGAATGCAAAAAACCAGGAGAGGAGGACGGACAGAGGGGGAAAAGAGGAAGCAGGAAGGAAGAGGGAAGAGGAGAGGAGGGCAATTGGAGAATAGGTTTCTGGAACGTGGCGGGAATAGAGAATAAAGATAAGGAATTTTGGAAGGAGATAGGAGAATGGGAGGTGATAGCTGGAGACCTGGCTGGAAGAGAAGAAATGGGGAAAGGTGGTAAACAGACTGCCGAAGGGATATAGGTGGACTAAGCTGTGGGCAAAGAGGAAAAACAAGAAAGGAAGGGCAATAGGTGGCATGTTAATGGGGGTGAGAGAGGAGATGGCGAGGGAGGAGAAGGTGGAAGGAAAAGAAATTGAGGGTTTGACGGAGAGAGGAGTAAGAGCGGGAGAGGAGGAGTGGAGGGTAGTAGCGGTGTACATAAACGGGGACACGGACAGGAAGCTGGAGGAGATAAGAGGGTGGATGGAGACACGGACAGGGAAGGAGAGGGTAATTGTAGGGGGCGATTTCAACGCGAGGATAGGAAGAGAAGGAGGAAAAGTAAGGGAGCCAGAGGAGGAGGGGGAGAGAAGATCAAAGGATAGAAAGGTAAACAACGAGGGAAAGAAACTGATCAAACTGATAGAAGAGGTAGGATGAGGGGTTCTGAACGGAGATGTAGAGGGAGACGAGGAGGGCGAATACACGTTCACAGGAGGGAGAGCGGAGACAGTAATAGATTACGTAATGGTGGAGGATAACACGAGGGAGGAGATAGAAAAGATGGAGGTGGGGGAAAGAATAGGATCGGATCACCACCCACTGATAGTGACGGTTAGAAGGGGCAGGGGGGTGAGGAGAAAGGAGGAGAGGAGAGAGAGAAAAGTAGGGAGTGGGCACTGGTCGCGAAAGATGAAGGAGGAATTCAAAAAAGGGATGGCAGGGAAGAGAGTTGAGGGGGAAGGGATTCAGGAGTTGGTGAATGAGGCGGTGGAGATGATAAAGGAGGAAATGCAAAGGAGCGAGATGGAAGGAGGTTGGTAGAGAGGAAAGAGGAGGAAGACGTGGTGGGACGAGAAGTGCAGGGCAAAGAAAGCGGAGGTGAGAGAGAAGCTAAGGGAATGGAGAAAGAGGGGAGGGTCAGGAGAAGAATATAGAAAGGAAAGGAGGGGGTATAAAGAAACGTGTGAGAGGAAAAAAGAGGAGGAACGAGAGAGGCTGATAGAGGAGGTAGCAGAGGCTAGAACAGAAAACAAGGTATGGGAGATAGTAAATAGGGGGAGGAAGGAGAGAAAGAGAAGAAATGAAGAAATAGGAGAGGAAGAGTGGAGGGAGTACTTTATGGGACTATTAGGGGGGTAGGGAGGAGGGTGAGACTAGGGGGAAGAGAAGGAAGAAAAGGGGAGAAAGAGGAATTAAGGATGGAGGAGGTTAGAGAGGCAGTAAGGAAGCTGAAAGAGGGAAAGGCAATGGGAGTGGATGAAGTACCTAAAGAGGCATGGAGGTTTGGAGGAGAAAGGACGGAGGTGATAGCATGGGAAATTTGTAGGAGAGTGTGGAACGGGGAGGGATGGCCGAAGGCATGGAAGGAAGGGATAATTGTACCGATTGTGAAGAAGGGAGCGGGGTTAAAAGTAGAAGAGTATAGGGGAGTAACGCTGATGCCGACACTGATATGATACCGGGGAATCAGACAGGCTTTAGGAAAGGGATGGGCACAATAGATAACATCTATGCCCTAAACTTCGTGGCAAACAATAGAATTAGAAGAGAGTGAGTGAAAATGATAGCGATGGTTGTGGATTTGAAGGCGGCCTTTGATTCAGTAGATAGGGTAGTGTTAGGGAAGGCATTAGAAAAGAGAGGCGTAAGGGAGGGACTGAGGGAGAGGGTGATGGAGGTGTATGAGGAAACGGAGAACAAGGTCAGAGGCAAAAATGGGCTAGGAGAGGCATTTTGGACGGCGAGAGGTGTGAGGCAGGGGTGCACAATGAGTCCGCTACTCTTTAACGTACTCACGGCAGACCTGGAGGAGGAGATGAGGAAAGGAAGGTGGGGAGGGGTATGGACAGGGGAGAGAAGGATGTGCACGTTGGCGTACGCGGACGACATAGTAGTGATGGCGGAAAACGAGGAAGAAATGCAGAGCATGATAAGAAGGCTGGAAGGGTATTTTGATAAGAAGAAGTTGATAATTAATGTGGAAAACACAAAGATAATGAGATTCAGAAAGGGAGGGGGGAGATCAAAGGAAACAGTGTGGAGGTGGAAGGGAAAGAGGATAGAGGAGGTAAAGGAGTTCAAATATTTGGCGTATGTGTTTAGGGCAAATGGGGGACAGGAGGGACAGATAAGGGAGAGAGCAAAGAAGGCAGGTGTGGTGATGAAGAGCGTATGGGGGATAGGGAGAAGGAAGTTTGGGAGAAAATGGACTCGGTGGGTATGGCTCTTCGACACTATGGTGTGGACGGTAATGGGATATGGAGCCGAAATATGGGAGTGGAAGGAAAGGAGAGAAATAGAGGGGGTGCAGGAGAGGTTCCTGAGGTGGACCCTGGGCGTAGAGTGGAGGACGCCGGGGTACATGGTGAGGGAGGAGACAAAGAGAGAGAAAATGAGAACAAGGGCATGGAAAAGGGCGTGGAGGTTTGAGGAGAAGTTGCGGAGAGGGGAGGGAGGGGAAGTGGCGAGATGGTGTTGGGAAGAGGTGAAGAAGAGAGAGAGCAGAGAGGGGGCAGAGGCGTCGAAATGGGAAAAGGAAAGGAAAGAGAGAAGGAGCTTCATGGGAGAAAGGGGAAGGGTGGAGGAAATGGGAAGAGAAGAGGAATACGAGAGGATGGAAAGGGAGGGAAAGATAAAGGAATCTAGATATTATAGGTGGTATAAGGAAGTGAGGACGGAAAGTGTGCCGAGGTATCTGATGGCCGGATGGAGAGAGGACAGATGGAGGAGGATAGCGAGGTACAGGCTAGGGAATGAAATGGAAGGGAACAAATACTGGGAGACGGAGGGAGGAAGAAAGTGCAGGGTCTGCGGTGAGGAGGAGGAGACGTGGGAACACGTTTTAGAAAGATGCTTGGGAGGAGAAAGGTAAGAAGGGGACTGTGAGGCAAAGATAAGGTTGATATTAGGGGTAGGGGGAGAGGGGGAGAGCTGGATGAAGAAACTAGAGAAGGAGAGGGGGGAGGGAGAGGATAGTGAGAGGGGAAGGGAGAGAAGGAATGAAAGGAAGAATGGAGTGAAAGGAACGGAAGCGGAGGTCCAGGAGAGGAGAGAAGGAGAGCGTAGAGGATTAGAGGAGAGAGGAATAGTAGATGGGAGAGAGGGTGCGGAGGAAGGCAGTGGAGAGAGAAAGAGAGCGGAAACATAGAGGAAAGAGCGGAGAGAGAGAGTAAAGAGACGAACGAACTGTTAGTTGCGAAATAGAGATAAGGTAGATTAAGAGCAGGTTAAGGGCGGATAGATTTAAGAGAGCGTTTTGTACAGAGAATTGTAATCCCGTAGGGAAACAATAAAATATATACTACTACTACTACTACTAATTCTTTAAATCTATTCAATTTAATTATTCAAATCGATTATAGTTGTAATTGTTAAATTTCTTACATTTAATTTCTACGACATTTTTATGTGAGACATTGTTGTTGAAAAAAGAAAATTAATTCGACGTAATCGTACTCGTGTAATTGTAAATTTTTTAAAATCTACATTAATTCATGCATTCGTTGTATTAACGTTGTTCCTTTTCTACTTCATTTTTTGTGAATTGTCGTTCATAAATGTAATCGTAGATAGAAGCACAGACACTACAGCGTGTTGTGAATTTAATAGGTTTAAAAATTTAAAAAAAAAGATTAATTTTTTATAATTGTATTAGAGATTTATTTTTCTAGCAACGATACAGTTTATGGATTTAGTTTTTGTCAATAACTACAAGATTCAGAATGAAATTCATATAGTAATTCGAATTACTATTTATATTCATTTTTACGTATATCCTGTCTGTGTTTTTCCGATCATTTTATTACTTCTATACAGTTGTTATTTTCAACATTTAATTGAACACAATTTCATTATTATTATTATTATTATTATTGTTATTATTATTAGTTTGTAAATACAATCTGATTGGAGAAACGTTGAATTAAATTTTATTCTAAAAATATGAATTTGTAAAAAAAAATAATTCTAAAAATATGAATTTGTGAAAAAAAAAATAAAATTTCGATATCACGTATACGTATGTAATGTAAAAATATTTATATACAATAATCTTCTTTAATGTGATTTACGAGAAGGGGGAAAAAAAGAAAGAAAAAGTTAAATATTATTACCGAATAGAAGAATTGAAATTAATCGTATCGAATATAAGAGACAGTTAATAATGATGTTCTAATAAATGAATTAAATACGATGTAGAATTTCTGAGTTTCACAGTTCTTTACTGACTGTTTGTCCGAACATTGTAGAACGATTGTTTACGAACAAATCGAAAATAATAGAAGCTACTATCTGCGACAAAAAAGATTTTATTCGACAAAATATTGAAAGCTGCTTAACGTTTCACAAAAACAAGTAAACTTAATTCACAGATAGACTAGATACGAAATTAAAATAGATACCGAATAGAAAATTATACGTAGACAGAAACAAGATTTACTAAATATTTTCTTTTCGCGTGTAATACTAAAAGTTTTTATAAATATGCATGTATGACTTACCCAGAACAATAAAGTTGATCAATATACAGGGTGTCCCAGAACTCCCTTTCCGCCCGAAAATGAGGAGGAGCTGAGGTGATTTTAAACAACTTTTTCCTTTGCGAAAAAGTTGTCCGAGGCGTGGTTATTGAGTTATTAACAAAAATCCCCGCCCAATCAGAGCGCGAGTATACAAGGCGGGCAGGAGCGCGATAACCGCCTCGTGCGTTGCCGCGCCCGTATGTCGCGCTCGTGACGAGAGCATAGGATTAAAGAAATGTTGCATGCAAAAACGAACTAACAAATTGGTTAAATATCAAAAGAAAGAAAGGGATTAGTCGTTACTTACGTTCACTGAACAAATGTAACATGCTCAATGAAATAACAAACAACTTTACAAATTACAGGATAGGTAAAATTATGAAAAATGTGAAAAGAATCAAAGTTGAACTTACTTCTTCGTTGGTCAGTGCATCTGCTCGTCGAAGATCGTCAATGGGTCAATGGGTCGACNTCGAAGATTTTCTTCCAGAAAATCTTTCCCCACTCGAGGGACAAGTTCGTTAGAGAAAATGTGTTTGTATTTTTCAACTAAACCCGACCTTCGTTTCTTTGTCGTCCTTAAAAATTCTTCACGTGCAGAACACTCGAACCGATGACAAGAGACAGTTCTCAGACTTACACTTACCAGATGCCAAGACCGAATTGTCATACACATCCTGCTGAGTGGGGAAAAATTTCCTGGAAGAAAATCTTCGAGCGAGCGATCAGTTGGCTTCGCCTTGCGTTACTAAACAGAACGGTGCGTGCCTTAACGAACACGGAATATTTTAATATGTTCGTTATTTACGCGTAAATGAGTTAGAATCCGAGAGCGGCAGTGGAATTGTTCCGCGAACAGTATTCCGATCGGAGCTAAGAATTAAAATGAAAACGTGTATACAAATTTTCAATTGCAAAGTGCAATGTGACAGTGGATTTGTAAAATGAAAAGTGGCAGTGAATTTGGGAAGTGTAAAAGTGACAATTTTTGTTTTGTAAAAATTTGCCAGTGGGAAAGTGACAATGATCGTGATGATAAGGAAAAAATCGTCGGGTGCAGGTCATTGACTTACTCCAAACATCAGCTGCTGCGAGCCATGTGTCCTATCTTCGAATGCCGAAGGTCGACCCATTGACCCATTGACGATCTTCGACGAGCAGATGCACTGACCAACGAAGAAGTAAGTTCAATTCTGATTTTTTTCGCATTTTTCATAATTTTACGTACTCTGTAATTTGTAAATTTCTTAGTTATTTCATTCAGTATGTTACTTTCGTTCAGTGAACGTAAGTAACGACTAATCCCTTTCTTTCTTTTGATATTTAACCAATTTGTTAGTTCGTTTTTGCATGCAACATTTCTTTAATCCTATGCTCTCGTCACGAGCGCGACATACGGGCGCGGCAACGCACGAGGCGGTTATCGCGCTCCTGCCCGCCTTGTATACTCGCGCTCTGATTGGGCGGGGATTTTTGTTAATAACTCAATAACCACGCCTCGGACAACTTTTTCGCAAAGGAAAAAGTTGTTTAAAATCACCTCAGCTCCTCCTCATTTTCGGGCGGAAAGGGAGTTCTGGGACACCCTACACACACACACACACGCGCGCACACACACGCACGCACACACGCACGCACGCACACACACGTAAACACACAAGTATTAGAAACGTTGCAACTTTATTGCTTCAAAACTGCGAATCGTCTGTTCAGCTTAACGTACAAATAGACAATGCCGAGTTAACCGCTAGCCTGGAACTCGGTCGTCGCGGACGTCGCCGGTGTGTAACAGAAGGGGAATAGTATGCACGATGATGATTGGTGATCAGCGACAGACGAGACCTGAGTCAACCAATCGGCAACATCGAGACATACAATTTTCAAGTTTTTTCTAGAAGCAATTATAGTATACGTGTGTAGTGTACGTGTAGAATTACATTTGAAAGGTTTCAACGATTTATAAGAAAAATAATTTTCAAAAGGTTCAGTGTTCGACGTGTTAATCGTGACGTTCTACCCGTGATTTGTATAATATTCAAATGTAATTTCGCAGATTATTGTTACTTGTTTTAATTATACATGTATTTTTATGAATCTGATCGTTTCAATTACTGCTAGATTTCATGGTGTCGACCGCTACTGCTGCTGCGATTTTTCTAGGATATAACGTATTAATGAATTTCTAATAACACGTATTTCCTTTTTGTTTTATTATAGGAAAAATAATTGTCTACACGTTTTGCTGAATATATATGTATGAAAATTTCACGTATAAAGTTGTATGGCGAACATCGATTTTTCGACAATATATTTCATATTAAATTTTATTAAACTGATAAAATTTGAGATTATTATTTTTTTTTGTTCTCGTTTCGTCTTGTTCGTTTGAGTGTGAAAATTTTTTTAATTTCTCACAAGTATTTACAGTTTATGCGTTTCGTCTGAATTATAAATTCTATCGTGCTGATCGATTTGAATTCTAAATTTCTAATTGAACTCTTGAAAATACAAATACGATCGAACGAGATACGTACGAATATACAGGGTGAGTCTCCTAACATGACGACCTCAAATAACTCGTAAGGTGTCCGTCGTACGAAAAAATGTTTGAAACAAAAGTTGCATGGTATCCAAGGGGACATACAGTGCTCGAGTCTGTTTTTTATTACCTTTCTTGTTTATTGAGATATTACAGTCACCTTCAGTTTTTTAAATGGAATGTCTAACATTTTTGTTCAAATTCGGATAAATCATCAAATTTTCCGTAAAAAAAGACTACACAAAGTGGGACTTCAAATGAATAATTACTGAGATATCTTAAAATTAATAATCTTCTATTAGGAAATACGCTCAGTCAACGTGACATTGTTTACGATGGCTGGTCATGTCTGTAAACAAGTTCCCTGTTGAATGTTAGAAATCATCAACACGAAATGCCTATTTAGTATCTCAGTAAGCGTTAAAGTCGTATTGAGAAAGGTGCTACATTCTTATTACGATGTTCAGCAACAGTGAAAAATACGATATGATAATTGTTTATGGTGCGTGTGAAGAAAAAGCTGTAAGAGCTAAGATCTTGTACCAAGCTAAGTATCCTGATCGAAATCAGCCATCGCATTCTACCTTCTTAAGGCTTAGTCAAAGACTCAAAGAATATGGCAATTTTAATGTACAGAAACGTAAAAGGTATCGTAAAATTGTAAATAACGAAGTATGTCGTATTTCAACCTTAGCAGCTATTGCCCATAATCCGCACATCAGTACACGGCAGATTTCGGGTGGTATGGACATTTGTCAAAGCAGCGTTGTGCGTATTCTTGATTCGAAGAACTTTCATCCGTATCACCTGTCAGTACGTCAGAAGCTAGATGAACGAGACTTTGAAAAACGTGTACAATTCTGTGAGTGGTTTTTGCATCAGATGCAAGATTCAAATGGTTCGTTTGTACAGACTATTTTATGGACTGACGAAGCCACATTCACAAATTGCGGAAATGTTAATACAAAAGATAACCATTATTGGGCAACAGAGAACCCACATTGGCTTCGTGAAGTTGACCATCAACACAGGTGGAATTTGAATGTTTGGTGCGGCATAATTGGTCACCAGATCATTGGACCGTACTTCTTTGAAAGATCACTAACAGGTCAAACGTACTCCACATTCTTATCTGAAACACTGCCAAGCCTATTAGAAAATGTACCATGTTTAATACGTCAAATAATGTGGTATCAACATGACGGCTGTCCAGTAAATTATGCTCGACAATCGCGGCAAGTATTAAATAGAATGTTTCCTAATCGTTGGATTGGACGTGGCAGTAACATTGGTTGGCCAGCTCGTTCACCAGATTTAACGCCGCTGGACTATTTCCTTTGGGGAACATTAAAAGATAGAGTTTATCACGAACCACCAACCACAGCGGAAGGTATGCGAGAATGTATTATTAGTGCATGTGCTGCAATAACCACGGAAACACTGGAAAAAGTTCTTCGCTCACTGACAATTCGATTACGTAATTGCATTGATTCTAATGGATAGTAATTCGAACACCACTTGAAATAAAACTTCTTTTATAAATATCTCAGTAATTATTCATTTGAAGTCCCACTTTGTGTAGTCTTTTTTTACGGAAAATTTGATGATTTATCCGAATTTGAACAAAAATGTTAGACATTCCATTTAAAAAACTGAAGGTGACTGTAATATCTCAATAAACAAGAAAGGTAATAAAAAACAGACTCGAGCACTGTATGTCCCCTTGGATACCATGCAACTTTTGTTTGAAACATTTTTTCGTACGACGAACAACTGTCATGTCATACATGTGTAACGTGACTAAAAA
>NW_017176681.1:7516-9473 GCF_001652005.2 Ceratina calcarata | reverse complement strand
CAATATGTATATAATAATAATCTATAAATCTTTACAGCCTCAAGCTGTAGATAGATGTACTTAAAAATCTTCGTTACGTGTTAATGCATACTTAAACATTAATTTTAATTAACAAAAAGAAAGTAGTTTCTTGAAACAACTTTTTACAGTTTGCCATTTATTTGAGCACAAGGCAAAATTGCGCAATCCATGAAAAGTTTATTGGCAGATGGTTTTCTCCAGTACAAGAATAAAGCGTACTTATGTTAGTTAGCAATTAAATCGTGTAACTAGGAACAATTTTTTACAGTCTGCTAAGCACAATTTAGGATAATGTTAGCGTAAAGTTGACGAAATTTCACAAAGCAGACTGTTCGCAGATGTATAAATGTGTCAGACGCACTAGTGTATTAACACATTTTTTACAATAACTCGGAGCAATTTTTTACAGTTTAAAACTTGTGTGAGTATAAAATTGTAAGATTCCACCCCTACTGAACAAACTAAAATTACAATTCCAAAACTATCTTCTAATAAATTGAAAAAGTGGTATATACCTTATTGAAAAGAAGCTCTTGAAAGTTGTGAAATCAACCAAAGACGTCAAGTTTCCGTTTTTTACTTATTACTATCATAATCATAATAAACAGTATTTTTAAACATTCAACTAAATTTAAATAAAACAATTATATTCTTGTCAAATTCAGAACTAGAAAGTAATGAAATCGTAGCAACAGTTGTCAAGTTTCGTTCATGACTTTATTACTTAAATATATGGGGAGGGGAGGCAATTGCTGTTGACCAACGACATATCAGCGTTCTCACGTATGTGATTCCTACGCTTTTCCCTCTACCACTGAATACGTATTGTCAGATTCTACATCAGCTCCTGCAAAAATGAGTGATCTTCAACAATAATCCTCACTATACGCCCCACTACTGCTACTACATGAAAAATAGTGGTGGAAGGGGAAGCACACATTGTACACAAATCTGGAAAATCATGAAATCAATGTAAACTTGCAGCACAATATTCTAGGGCCGTGAACGGTATATTGTTTTAGTCTATACTCAATAAGAACTGAACTGTATATTGTTTCAGTGTATACGCAACATATTCTTATTAATTAACACATCAGCTTTCGGATTATATTCTATTAACAATTCCTGATAGAATGGTGCGCTTACTTTTGCTATGTTGTGCTGCAAGTTTACATTGATTTCATGATTTTCCAGATTTGTGTACAATGTGTGCTTCCCCTTCCACCACTATTTTTCATGTAGTAGCAGTAGTGGGGCGTATAGTGAGGATTATTGTTGAAGATCACTCATTTTTGCAGGAGCTGATGTAGAATCTGACAATACGTATTCAGTGGTAGAGGGAAAAGCGTAGGAATCACATACGTGAGAACGCTGATATGTCGTTGGTCAACAGCAATTGCCTCCCCTCCCCATATATTTAAGTAATAAAGTCATGAACGAAACTTGACAACTGTTGCTACGATTTCATTACTTTCTAGTTCTGAATTTGACAAGAATATAATTGTTTTATTTAAATTTAGTTGAATGTTTAAAAATACTGTTTATTATGATTATGATAGTAATAAGTAAAAAACGGAAACTTGACGTCTTTGGTTGATTTCACAACTTTCAAGAGCTTCTTTTCAATAAGGTATATACCACTTTTTCAATTTATTAGAAGATAGTTTTGGAATTGTAATTTTAGTTTGTTCAGTAGGGGGTAGGATGTTGTAGAGGGAGTTATATTGTATTTTGTTCAGTATGGGATAGGGTATTTTTTATTTTGTTCAGTAGGGGGTAGGATATTGTAGAGGAAGTTATATTTTATTTTGTTCAGTATATTTTGTCAGTATGTAAAAAATATTTTGTAGTTCATTATATCTTATTTCGTTCAGTATGGGATAGGATATTTTTTATTTTGTTCAGTATGGGGTAGGGTATTGTTTTTATTTTCTTC
>NW_017176681.1:2940-4377 GCF_001652005.2 Ceratina calcarata | reverse complement strand
GTATCCAAGGGGACATACAGTGCTCGAGTCTGTTTTTTATTACCTTTCTTGTTTATTGAGATATTACAGTCACCTTCAGTTTTTTAAATGGAATGTCTAACATTTTTGTTCAAATTCGGATAAATCATCAAATTTTCCGTAAAAAAAGACTACACAAAGTGGGACTTCAAATGAATAATTACTGAGATATCTTAAAATTAATAATCTTCTATTAGGAAATACGCTCAGTCAACGTGACATTGTTTACGATGGCTGGTCATGTCTGTAAACAAGTTCCCTGTTGAATGTTAGAAATCATCAACACGAAATGCCTATTTAGTATCTCAGTAAGCGTTAAAGTCGTATTGAGAAAGGTGCTACATTCTTATTACGATGTTCAGCAACAGTGAAAAATACGATATGATAATTGTTTATGGTGCGTGTGAAGAAAAAGCTGTAAGAGCTAAGATCTTGTACCAAGCTAAGTATCCTGATCGAAATCAGCCATCGCATTCTACCTTCTTAAGGCTTAGTCAAAGACTCAAAGAATATGGCAATTTTAATGTACAGAAACGTAAAAGGTATCGTAAAATTGTAAATAACGAAGTATGTCGTATTTCAACCTTAGCAGCTATTGCCCATAATCCGCACATCAGTACACGGCAGATTTCGGGTGGTATGGACATTTGTCAAAGCAGCGTTGTGCGTATTCTTGATTCGAAGAACTTTCATCCGTATCACCTGTCAGTACGTCAGAAGCTAGATGAACGAGACTTTGAAAAACGTGTACAATTCTGTGAGTGGTTTTTGCATCAGATGCAAGATTCAAATGGTTCGTTTGTACAGACTATTTTATGGACTGACGAAGCCACATTCACAAATTGCGGAAATGTTAATACAAAAGATAACCATTATTGGGCAACAGAGAACCCACATTGGCTTCGTGAAGTTGACCATCAACACAGGTGGAATTTGAATGTTTGGTGCGGCATAATTGGTCACCAGATCATTGGACCGTACTTCTTTGAAAGATCACTAACAGGTCAAACGTACTCCACATTCTTATCTGAAACACTGCCAAGCCTATTAGAAAATGTACCATGTTTAATACGTCAAATAATGTGGTATCAACATGACGGCTGTCCAGTAAATTATGCTCGACAATCGCGGCAAGTATTAAATAGAATGTTTCCTAATCGTTGGATTGGACGTGGCAGTAACATTGGTTGGCCAGCTCGTTCACCAGATTTAACGCCGCTGGACTATTTCCTTTGGGGAACATTAAAAGATAGAGTTTATCACGAACCACCAACCACAGCGGAAGGTATGCGAGAATGTATTATTAGTGCATGTGCTGCAATAACCACGGAAACACTGGAAAAAGTTCTTCGCTCACTGACAATTCGATTACGTAATTGCATTGATTCTAATGGATAGTAATTCGAACACCACTTGAAA
>NW_017176681.1:0-709 GCF_001652005.2 Ceratina calcarata | reverse complement strand
CCAATATAACGTTTACATGATAGTGCAAAACTATTTCTAATTTGCAAAAAAAAATATTAATTTTAGGCAATTTTTTACATTCTGCCTCTTTGTCCTTGCAATACTTAGTTACTAAATAGACAAAATATCGAGTGGCAGACGATTTGTGATGGTACGAGCGTCATTTTTGACAAATGAAATAAATTTTTTCAATTTGCCATTATTCTTTTTCAATGTGTCAACCAATTCTCGAGAGTAACATTATTCCTTCGAGTTTCATCAGCCTATTCTTACTTGAGTATATTCCCGAGCAACATGGAAGAGGCAGGAAAAATACTTGCAAATTGTTTTATGTGTGGAAAGTGTGAAAACGTGAAATTATTTACAGAAAGCACATTACAAAAGTGCAAAATACCATCAGCTGTCAGAAAAAAAGCTGCCATCCAGTATGCTGATGTTAAAGAGCCCGAATCTTGCGATCCATTCGTTGGCTATCACACTAGACCGTGTTACAGCAATTTTATATCAATTAATGCCAAATGCAAAAATATCCTATCATCTGAGTACGTTATATGTCCTATTATTCAATTATTATTAATTTAATGTATGTACAAGATTTGTATATTCTCTCTCAGACGTCTTACATGTCTCCGATTACAAAATTGTGCGTTTGGAGGGTAAGAACAACGCTTGAAAAACCGTTCAGACGTGATCCCTTCTCTTCATTATG
>NW_017176680.1:2164-2764 GCF_001652005.2 Ceratina calcarata | reverse complement strand
TCTCTCTCTCTCTCTCTCTCCCTTTCCCTCTATCGTCCGGACTTCCACATAAAATATTTCTATTGCGCGTTTGTGTATTACAGGCTAACGTGTTATTTAGTTTATAAGGTCTAGACTGATTTCATACGCATTTATAAAAAAATTGAAAGTCTAAATGTTACATGCGGTGCTTAAATACATATCAAAGGTGAATGTGAATGAACATTACAGAGTTTGAATCTTTAATGATAAGGGAAGTATATTTTCTTTAATGTTTTATTTTGTAAGAATCTAAGAATAAGTTTTCATGAATAATGATTTGAAAATTTTTTAAAACTCAAATGTGTTATTTCTCTATAATAAGTATTCCTATTCCTCCATAATAAGTTTCAAACTGATTTTACGTAAATTTATAGAAAAACTGAAAATGTGAATGTGCACGAAATTGTAAACAATAAGTATCGAAGGTGCGAATGAACATTGCAGAGTTTGAACCTTAAATAACGAGGGAGATACATTTTCTTAAATGTTTTATTTTGTACAAGAATCGAAGAATAAAGTTTGAAAATTGCTTATCAGGCGCAAATATGTTATTTCTCGATAATAAGTTCTAAACTGATT
>NW_017176680.1:0-242 GCF_001652005.2 Ceratina calcarata | reverse complement strand
GGACGCTCGATTTATGATTTTATTTCAATAATAATTATTTGATATATTTATAGAAAAATTGAAGGTGAATGAAATATAAAGATTTCAACGTATGAAATATTCAAATTTGCATGCATATTGTAATGCTCAAAACTTAAGGTAGCTCGCTATTTGGGTAACGTATCAAGAGAGGACCTACAATGGGCTCATTTTAAAATAAGAATATGAAGTGAAAATTTCATTATTAAATGTATATTATCATT
>NW_017176679.1:0-935 GCF_001652005.2 Ceratina calcarata | reverse complement strand
GTTTCTATGTTTTTGTTATAGATATACTTTATTATAAAATAATTGCAGTTTAGTCTCGATGTATAGTTCGTAATAAAATCACTATTTCAGAATATGTTACTTTTCTTTACTAAGACCCTAACTGAAATAATTAGCATCCATCAACATGACTTTCACTGACAGAAGACCATGTGAACAACTTATATAATTAATTTTATTCTTAATTATGTTGTTCCAGGTTGGTGGCAATATGATCAACGTACAAGCCATGAATTAGAAACTGCATACAAACAAGGCAAACGGAATTGTGAACTGCTCATAGCAGGATTTCTTTATATCGCCGATTTTGGATCGATGCTTCAGTTACGTAGAAACGATCCTTCTAGGCGAAGGAAGATTAAACGTGATTTGTATAATGTTCCAAAAAAGGGAGTTGCAGGCTTAAGATTAAATAATCAAGATGAGGAAATTACTAGAGAAGTAAGGGGAGCTGAAAGGCCAGCCAGTCCTGCTAGCGATGATATGGGTATAATGAATAGTAAACATAGTTGTCTTTTGGAATTTTAGTACTATTTGTTATTAAATTGCAATGTTGTTTTAGCGTTATGTACTTAAATAATATAATTTTATGTTCAAAGGCACGGGAGATGGTACAAATACTCCAGTTCCTCCAAGTAATACACCACAAACACCAGCTGGTGGAACAGCAAGTGGTGATGCTACACCTTTAAATGACAGAATGGAACAAAGGGACTCTTTACATCAGGTATTAGAACAAATGCGTTCCTTAGTTCTGAGAGAACATTTATCTTCAGATACAGATGATGAATTAGAGGAAGATGAAGAAAGTGAATCACCTTCCACTCATCCTACTTTATAATAACAAACATCTAACAATTGCTACTCATAAGAAGATCATTTCCTTTTTTCAAATTTTAATTTCATTGAACTAAACG
>NW_017176678.1:0-936 GCF_001652005.2 Ceratina calcarata | reverse complement strand
TTTTTAACCACCTCTACTGCAATGATAAATCCACGAATCACTCTCACTTTCCCTGCTATCATTAATTTTATTCAAATCAAAACAGGCCTCCCGCTGAATTTGACAACTAATTGAATTTTATATAAACTCCCTCTATACACACACTAGCGCCCCGATACTAACAAGACTGTGTCAATGGAATGAAACATACAACACCAAGGTTCACCCTGCCATCCAGAGATGGCGCTCTCATCGATTCACTAGTCACACGTTCAATAATAAATCAATAAATCCAATTGTAGACTAACTAATCAACTAAAAACTAATAACACTGTTCAGAANTAGAGACAACCTTCAACACAACGACCTTGTACTACTTCGCGCACGCGCTCTTTCAACCCGTCACCTCGGAACTTTTACATAGAAAATAATAGAAATCCTTAATAGATCCTCAGCCTTTTCACATTCTAACACTTCCTAATAGTTTAACTGATATGACCACACTCCCCTTTTTCACTGAATCCTTTTTAGAACACAATATAAACTTGCAGACACGCAAGCAATGACAAAATGGCGTCCTCACTGAACCACACGCACACCTCGAACTTTAAACCCAAATTTGATAAAAATCCTTCAGGAATCCATGAAAAGAACGATTCTTATGCCATCCAGGAGTCTTCCCAGAACGAGTGCTGTTCTTCTTCCCCAATATTTCCTTCTCTCCGACCAGGATGCAGCTCACAAAGTACGACCACTGAACAATGGCGTCAATGCCTGCATGCACGTGCTCTGAAATCAAAAAGAACGTAATTTCCCAAATTCCGGCCTAATTCCGCCGGAATTTTTCACACTGCACTTTCACTTCCACTATGTAGAACGATTCGAGCATAAATCGCGAAACGCGCACTCGAATTTCCGCGAAAAACTCGATTTCAAGCGGGAGCGACTCGCGACGCG
>NW_017176677.1:0-935 GCF_001652005.2 Ceratina calcarata | reverse complement strand
TTATTATATTCTTAAATTTGTAATTATTGTTTAAGCTGAATTAAATTAAAATATCCCAATACCAAATTGCATTCAAATATAAAAAATATAACTATAAACATATTAGTGTACATAAACTGTCAGTGTTAAACACGTATTTAACATTTCCCATGCGTCAAGCTTAGAAAACAAATACAATAGACGGCCAGTATTTTAAGTATCTTCAATAGACAATACCGTTCTGTTGCATGTTACACAGAGAGTCTCAGTTACCTCATCGACAACAAATTACAAGCTTCGCGCGAGATATCGATACATGAACCGTAATAACGATCCTAGCGACGACGTGCTTATCGTCGTGTCATCGGGTTTGACGTTATTACCACGACACAACGTGTACCGCAGTGCACCTAGCTAACCGCGTGGCACGGTGTTGCAAGTGATGGCATAATGTTCGCGCCGCGAGATACCGAACAGATCATATATCAATGTCGCGCAACTCTTTGCTCCGATACCATTTCGTCCGCCGATAATTTCATCGAACCGAAATGTTGATTAAGAGACCGCAGGCGGCACGCTGTAGCGTGGAACACTGTGGTTCGGAGCACATATTTCACGGATCAATTTCTGTCGGTTGAAACAAGACCAAGTGCGCTATACTTAACCTGCTGTTTTGCAATCCCATTAAAATTGCACTTTTTAATCAGGTAATCTATGAACCCCAACTATGCGCAATCTGAGTCAAGGTGGTTATTGCCTAAATCAAAAGTATTGAAAATTGTTCGATATTTTCCACAGGATTAATGTAGGTACCAAAGAATATGATCCGTGTTTGTGATCCAAATTTTCGACAGTGTATACTCATTTTTTCATTTTATGTATGTGACTTTTAATATAAAACTTATATTTTTATCCTTATCTTATTTAATATATGAAATCTAATAATGATCAACTAT
>NW_017176676.1:0-936 GCF_001652005.2 Ceratina calcarata | reverse complement strand
TTTAGTCTCTATCTGAATGCACCCCTGGATGAAACGCGATTCAAGCAATTTCGCGAACGCATTGTGTATCTAAAAACGATTTGCCGTCTCGTAGGATAAATTATATAAACAGTGGGTTAGCGGGCTGGGGCGCGGGGTTTATCAGCGGGCTGCGCTCCGCTCGATAAGCCAGCGTCCTTAATTTCCAATTATCCTGGTTATTAAGGCCAGAGAGAAACTCCGTGGATGCTTCCTTTCACGTTGAACTTGTTTATCGTCCGCTTTAATTTAGCTAACGTCGCGAGGCACACTTACCGCCAACTCATTCTTCCTTCCAACCCCCTTCGAGCCACGTCGCATCAATTTTCGTTCGGATCCAACCCCTGCTGGCACTTTTCATACTCTCACAATTTTTAATCAATCATGTTTTAAGTGTAAAAAAAATTAACAAACTCTCGCAGCACTAATTATTACTCAATCGTATTACAAATGGCAAATTAAGAAACATAGGCTGTGACTTACGATACTTCCACTATTTTTACTCGATTATATTTTAAATACGAAAGAATTAAGAAGCAGCTGCGTTCTCATGATTCGTACCATTCAGCGACGAAGAAAAGGAAAAGTGTTAATTCAATGTATAAACCGTACGGTTTGAAATTCTTCGCACGTCTGTGGAGAGTATAATTTTTTTGTCGGCACTTAAAAGGAAGAACCGAACGTACGGTCGACGACCGGGCGCGATCGCGAATACGCGGAGAAAATTTCCGGACACGTGAAAGTTCGCTTCTAATCGCGGATGCACGCTCGCGGGATGCGGCTTTTAAACGCGATCCACCGGCTTTCTATCGTTTTCCTTTTAGACTCCGTACGCTCCTCAATTACCTTACTTACTCGCGATCGTAAGCGAAATTTTCTTAGAAATCACCGCCCAGTAGCTAGATACGATCTGCCTGC
>NW_017176674.1:0-936 GCF_001652005.2 Ceratina calcarata | reverse complement strand
ATTATAATTAATGGGGGAAGTCATTCTACAATTACAAATTATCGATTAATGATTACAGATTATTAAATGGAAACATTATTGTAACGACTAATTGATTAATGATTACGATTTTCATGAGTAATTTTCGTAATCAATCACAAAAGTAAATACAAAATGATCAATTATTGTCCTATTCTGAAATCGAAGTTTGATTCCAATACAGAAAATTTACAAAAAATGCTACACGATTTATCAGAGAATTATGCCAATAATTCCTCATTAATATACTTGTTCGCATACACAAATACCTATCGAAGATTATCGTTTCATTCCTAAAACTGTTTGAAAAATAATTAATTAAAGAAGCAGTCCAATTTGAAGTAAAAGTTCCACAAAATGCAGGCGAAAAACGTGCGCATTCGATGTGAATGCGTGCATACCAGGGGAACGCGAAAGAGCCTCTCTCACAGCTGGCCAACGGCGCAGTGTGACACTCGCTAACAACTTTAAAAGTTTCGACTGAACGAGAAATTGCATCAAATTGCGTTTCGAACGGGGCCGAACCTTTTCGAGCCGCAACCCATGCATCACCACATTCTATACTACACTGTATTATAGTTAATGCTGCTCGCGATTGCGAAGTAATAACATTTCTTGAATTACTAGCAACAGTCTAGCAATCTATCTTATTCTAATAACTACACAATTTATCATCGTGGAATTTGCAATATTCGATAGATTATGGGTGAATTAAAACTGTTTGATATTCTACGCCAATGTTCGTCGTCGCGTACGAAAATTCGTGTGTCGCGAAAATATGAAATTATTTTTAAGATTTTAATAGATTTCGTGTTAAAACTTCATTTATCTTTTATCTCATTGTTACTATTGTTTACACTCTATGTATCACAGAAATCTTAATAAATTCAAAATATGACGCTGACATAGATTGGGGAA
>NW_017176673.1:0-937 GCF_001652005.2 Ceratina calcarata | reverse complement strand
AGTTGAAGTTCAGAATTTAATATTTTGTATCAAGCATTAAAAATCTGAGAAGAAATCATTAATTAAGGAAATGAACAAAATATCAAATTTTCTCATTAGTGATTATGCTTAAACCATTTTCTGGCATCGAAAAGTCGAAGTGACACGACTCGAGGCAAACGTGTTTGGCGATCTGATTTCGCAGTGATCCTTTCGTGAACAATATCGGCGCACCGGCTCGGCGGGTATCGTGATAAACGGAACAGAATACATGCATAGATACATGCACGGCGCGGAGAGAGACCGGCAGAGACGAATGCGCGCGCGAGGCTTTTTCGAGCGATAAAAATTGTTTTACAATACATACCACCGCGTCACGTGCAGCGAACAGGAAACAAGGGAAACGAAATGCAAAACACGGTCGCCGCCGTTGAACGCAAACAGTCGAGGGTAATCGTTTAAGCCGTGGAGCTGGACATTAGCTGAATAAACTCGTTGCGAACGTTGTCAGTCAAACGATCACGCCCCCGCTTCATTATCGGTCGTTATTCCCAGAAAATCAAAAATATTCAAACCGTCCTGTTAATCCGTTTCAGGGTAATAATTTTGGTAAATAAAAATCGACGCGATAATAAACGCGAAAGCGGTTTTCACTGGCTCGTCAAATAGTTGGAAAATCGGTGAGTCCATTCGACGCTGGTTGACGTAAAACGTTTACGTGCCCGTAAGGTGCACCGAGTGGAACGGTTTCTAACTTGCACACAACCCGTTTCCGGTGGACGCGGAGTTTGCTCGGATCCGCAACTTGTAATTGGGTCATTCCGTTGACGCTAAATATTCGACTCGTCGCTGTTCATTGCGTCCTGGCAAGCAACGCGATCAAAACTCGCAGTACTATCCAATACCAGATTTCAACCAACTACCAAAACGGGGATATAACAGAAATTAAGATTTATAT
>NW_017176672.1:0-937 GCF_001652005.2 Ceratina calcarata | reverse complement strand
AAAACCTGATCAAACTGTAACCTATTTGAAAATACAGAGTTGAGGCAATATTTTTTTAGTCATGATATGTAAGTATGCATATCTCTCGACCTGCACCAGTGGGTCGTCGTAAACATTTTGTTGGCCTTTCTGCTCTTGCGGCGGCAGCCAGTAAACAACACTGCTATAGTCGGAATTTTTTTACGACAACCACTGTTATTATGATTTTATATACGAGTAACGTTTTCCAGTCAGTGCTTTAGTGAACAACAAACGATAGCTGGATCAATTCGGAATGATCGTCTGGCTCCCCTTGCCTTCAGACAGATATCTTAAACGATGGTCCGACGTAAAGAAAATAACGTTTGCGTTGTAACGGGCTTCGGTATAATTCTTAGAGTATCTATTGCAATGTTGGATAAAAATTCACTTGGTTCGATCACGAAATAAAATTATTCCTTTTTTAGGAAAGGGATTACGGTAAATATGAAGCAGTGTGATTCTAGCTAAATATGAGCCAGTATGTTAAATAACGTAGGCCAGTTCTTCGTCAATTTCGAAAATGATCGTTACGTTGAACCGTTGCTGTAAATAAACGCTAATGTTAATACGAATTTTAGAATTATTTAAATTGCAACATTTCCTAAACTACTAGTTTGTCGATATACATAGTCAGTACTTTTACATAAAGAATATTCAGTTGCACCATGAGATGCATAAAAAAGTATTTAATTCCATTTAAAGAAACCAACTCGACTTTTAAATGTCCTAAATATCACCACCTGCAGAAAAGTTACGACACCATGTAACGTGTCACTCAAAACCAATCAACTTTTGTCTGAGACACTTCTTCCTGTCTAAAAAAATGTAGAAATTATTCAAGCGGCTTGACTTATGCGACTCACCCTGTATAATATGCTACTTAATGCATTCGAATGAATGATATTAAATTATAAAT
>NW_017176671.1:0-937 GCF_001652005.2 Ceratina calcarata | reverse complement strand
GTTATTACACACTGAAATTATGGAACGAAGAATAACTAGAATAATAAAATCATGGAAAAGTGACTTTGAAAATAAAGAACAATTTTTTTGTTTATCTGATGTTTCTGAATAAATTCCTTTTGCGACTGAATATATCGTAAATGTTCAAATTAACTTATGCGAACGCGCTACTACAAACTTCGATTCCTATCATCTACATATTTCTGCGGATAAAAGATCAATGTTTGATAATGATAGAAATGTATTATTCAGCTAATTAATATGGGATTACAGTCTAGGAAAAGGTATGGTTTTCACGAACTTTATTCTGCTATTCGAATTTAATATGCGGAATATTGTAGCGCCGTTGAAACGCGGGTTCATTAAAACGGACAAATTTCAATTCATTTAAATCCGCTACTTCGGATCATGCGATATTTACGTTTCGATGGTATCCTATACAGACACGCACACGTGTACGTATCCATACGCCGCGGCAGGAAAATATTTCAGCATGAAACTGCCCAGTTAATGTTTCGATATAATCTGTCTCATCAACGTAAAATTCGCGTTCTGCTCGTGGCATACCTCGTCACCGATGTCTAACTACCTCTTAATGATGCTCGTATGTACTATCACCTCGTTTCATGAGCGATGTCGTTTCCTATCTTATACTAAACCTCGATAAGCGTCGTGTTTACTGAATGTGAAAAAAACGCAGGAAAACGTTCATAAAATTTTCACTCGCAATTAGAACCATTTTCTGTCCACTTACAACTTGGTAGTCTCGATCATACATGTACCAAAAGTTTTAATTGCATGTTGAATTCTCTCACAGTTATCCAAATTGCAAATTGTAATGAATCTGAGAATTTCCAATATATAAGAATAAAAATTTAATTACCTGACCTATTCAATCTACTAAATATTTATAGCCAAACATGTACTGATCGATGTT
>NW_017176670.1:0-937 GCF_001652005.2 Ceratina calcarata | reverse complement strand
TGGGGACGACGCGACCATGGTGGGGACTGGTACTTGATGGGGGTATGCTAGACATGATCAACGAAGGCGCATGAGGAGAATAGTAGTAGGGATCGAAATACAGGCGAAAAAGAGGGGAAGCGAACCGTGCGGGATAAATTCTGAGATCCCTGCTTGTGACTCCTCAGCATGAAATTTGTGCATTCTGGAACACCCCGTATAGGGGTGGCAATATGGTTGCCGAATTTTCAAACACTTACCATGTCTTTAACATGTGAAATTATACATACAACTAAAAACAAATAGTTTATGTAAAGTATTGATTTATTACAATCAAATGATAGTCTACTGACATAAATGTTCTAGTATAACTTATATCAATTTATAATATTTCACTTACATTAAGTAAGTGCAATAAAGATCTTATACTAAAACTACTCAGATAAATATATTACAATATTTTTAGATCATCACTAGACGAACAATGAAGTAATTCAAATTTTTGTACCGTTTGAACTACAAGAGTCTTGAACGTTTTTTTCAAATTCATTTTAAGTCCAGCTTGTACCTTTTTTCGTCGAACGATTGTATGCATATAGAAAGAGATTATAATATAATGAACACATTTTTTTTCAAAAATGGAATATAGTCCAGTTTTAATGAACACACGAAATGCGTCGATTATCATAGGAAGTGATTTCAATTTCCACAAACTTCCATTTACAATGTGAAGCATACATACATATATCTTTATATCGCCTCCATTTTAGTTGTTTCCGTTTTTTTAAAACGTAATTTCTATTAATTTCATTCCCGCTATGACGACGCTTTTTATCCGTAAATTACATTTATAAACAATTTCTGATAGTGTCCTTTTCTGTTGTAATTATATAATGTCATTTTTTCCGATAACCATAACGGTAATGTCAATATTTTAGTTGAGTTTTCACGCAAATTG
>NW_017176669.1:3079-4331 GCF_001652005.2 Ceratina calcarata | reverse complement strand
TGTAATACTACTTACTATTTTTATACTTGTTCATTAACATTTTGACACTAATAAACAGCCATTTTTACTTTATTTGCAATATTTTTTATCTTTCCTTTTCATCCCCTAGCTTCTCTTCGCAGCTGTTCTCCATTTCAGTTCGCTTTAGGTAGCCTAGCGTAGGTATAAACTCTTTCCAAGTTGTATTATTAGTTACGAAGTAAGTTGTAAGTTGTAAGTAGTGTTACGAGGGAGAAGCGTGCCAAGGGTCCGACGGTCGACCGAGTCTATCGACTCTGTCAGGGTGCTTTTTTTATGGAAGGAAATAGATGCGCGGACAAACCTTGTCGAACACAGGGCTTGTATAATTTATCCGTCGACCGCAAAATGGGGGCGACGCGACCATGGTGGGGACTGGTACTTGATGGCTTCACTTCGCGAAGGCGCATGAGGGGAATAGTAGTGGGGATCGAAATACGGGGGAAAAAGAGGGGAAGCGAGCCGTGCGGGATAAATTATACGAGCCCTGATCAAACCCTATGGGTTATCCTCGGGAGCCGCAGGACGTGGACGACGGGAGGATGGTCAGTCCCCCTTAGCCACTTAGGTAAAAAGGTAATCGGTTTGGCACGTCACCTGTCGTAGATACGTCCCGAGCGGTTAAGACTNGCCGAAACGCCTCCGAAAATGTGACTACATGTATAGTCTATACGTCTGAAAAACGGCCAACCCCTAAGCCCAAATTGTAAGTTCGAAGAAAAGGACCTGCTTTATGACGTCCTCGTAATAAACGGCTCACTGGATTCCGAACACGCTTCGCACACATACATAAGAAATATTACACATTCTTTCTCTCTTTCTCACTCTGTCTCTATCTATCTATCTATTTATATATCTATCTCTAATGCATTCCATGCGTTGCTGCTACTTGGACTTGGTGCTACGTATGTCTCGTATACGTACAAAGTAGGTCCGGAACTCCTTGAGTCACCCTTACCATAGTATTCGGAGCTTAGAAAAGGTTAGAAACGTGAAGAAGAAAGAGCGATTGACATTCGAGGCATTCGGCAAACCTTAAAGGACTCGTGCTTGCTTAGACTTTTAGATCAAAAAGTAAACTTTTTTATTTTTGGTTTTTCGTCAACGTAACTATTACCAGTAGTTTGTGGCAATACTTGTCTTTCTATTATTGAAAAATTATCTGAAATTTTACTTTCGCTAACATTCCAAACATGATTACTTTGAACAAGCTTTAACCCTATGTAAACTTAAA
>NW_017176669.1:0-2968 GCF_001652005.2 Ceratina calcarata | reverse complement strand
TAAATAGAGTTTACTCTTGTCCTTTATTCCTACGCGGCCTTAACAAATTCAACAATAGCATGGGTGCAGTAGCAATCCATCACCTCTTCAATTCCGTAATGGGATTAGGCATATACATATTCATAACGCACTTATCAAACGTATCGAAATATACAAATTGTAAAGATGATGATAATCACATGTTACTTACAATAAGTGCTGTAAAAACAAATGTACAGCAGACTTTAAGTATGAATGAAAAGAAATCTGTAATTCCATCATCAATATCAATTGAAGTAAAGTCTGATGTCGATGAAATTGAAAACATTGCAAATTTTACAGAAGATAGTGCGACTTTTTACATATGTGCATTCATATTCAAGAAATTTTTTCGATGCACAATTGCGAAATTTGTAAAAGTGTAATAATACATCTCAACGATAAGAATTTTAGAGAATATAAATTATATACAGGGTATCCCAGAACTACTACGCCCGAAAATGAGGAGGAGCTGAGGTGATTTTAACCAACTTTTTCCTTTGCGAAAAAGTTGTCCGAGTCGTGGTTATTGAGTTATTAACAAAAATCCCCGCCCAATCAGAGCGCGAGTATACAAGGCGGGCAGGAGCGCGATAACCGCCTCGTGCGTTGCCGCGCCCGTATGTCGCACTCGTGACGAGAGCATAGGATTAAAGAAATGTTGCATGCAAAAACGAACTAACAAATTGGTTAAATATCAGAAGAAAGAAAGGGATTAGTCGTTACTTACGTTCACTGAACGAATGTAAAATACTGAATGAAATAACTAAGAAATTTACAACTTACAGAGTACGTAAAATTATGAAAAATGCGAAAAAAATCAGAGTTGAACTTACTTCTTCGTTGGTCAGTGCATCTGTTCGTCGAAGAACGTCAATGGGTCAATGGGTCGACCTTCGGCATTCGAAGATAGGACACATGGCTCGCAGCAGCTGATGTTTGGAGTAAGTCAATGACCTGCACCCGACAATTTTTTCCTTATCATCACGATCATTGTCACTTTCCCACTGGCAAATTTTTACAAAACAAAAATTGTCACTTTTACACTTCCCAAATTCACTGCCACTTTTCATTTTACAAATCCACTGTCACATTGCACTTTGCAATTGAAAATTTGTATACACGTTTTCATTTTAATTCTTAGCTCCGATCGGAATACTGTTCGCGGAACAATTCCACTGCCGCTCTCGGATTCTAACTCATTTACGCGTAAATAACGAACATATTAAAATATTCCGTGTTCGTTAAGGCACGCACCGTTCTGTTTAGTGACGCAAGGCGAAGCCAACTGATCGCTCGCTCGAAGATTTTCTTCCAGAAAATCTTTCCCCACTCGAGGGACAAGTTCGTTAGAGAAAATGTGTTTGTATTTTTCAACTAAACCCGACCTTCGTTTCTTTGTCGTCCTTAAAAATTCTTCACGTGCAGAACACTCGAACCGATGACAAGAGACAGTTCTCAGACTTACACTTACCAGATGTCAAGACCGAATTGCCTTTTGTCATACACATCCTGCTGAGTGGGGAAAGATTTCCTGGAAGAAAATCTTCGAGCGAGCGATCAGTTGGCTTCGCCTTGCGTTACTAAACAGAACGGTGCGTGCCTTAACGAACACGGAATATTTTAATATGTTCGTTATTTACGCGTAAGTGACTTATAATCCAATAGCGGCAGTGGAATTATTCCGCGAACGGTATTCTGATCGGAACTAACAATTGAAATAGAAACGCGTATGTAAAGTTTCAATTGCAAAGTACAATGTGACAGTGGATTTGTAAAATGAAAAGTGGCAGTGAATTTGGAAAGTGTAAAAGTGACAATTTTTGTTTTATGAAAATTTGCCAATGGGAAAGTGACAATGATCGTGATGATAAGGAAAAAATCGTCGGGTGCAGGTCATTGACTTACTCCAAGCGTCTGTCCTATCTTCGAGTGCCGAAGGTCGACCCATTGACCCATTGACGTTCTTCTACGACAAGGTGCACTGACCAACGAAGAAGTAAGTTCAATTCTGATTCTTTTCACATTTTTCATAATTTTACCTATCCTGTAATTTGTAAAGTTGTTTGTTATTTCATGGAGCATGTTACATTTGTTCAGTGAACGTAAGTAACGACTAATCCCTTTCTTTCTTCTGATATTTAACTAATTTGTTAGTTCGTTTTTGCATGCAACATTTCTTTAATCCTGTGCTCTCGTCACGAGCGCGACATACGGGCGCGGCAACCGCCTCGCGCGTTGCGCTTTTCGCATAGGAAAAAGTTGTTTAAAATCACCTCAGTTCCTCCTCATTTTCGGGCATAGTATTAATTCTGGGACTCCCTGTATATGTATTCTGATTTGGATTTTAACTGTGTTTCTGTAATAATATCTGTATTGTCTCTTCCAATTTTGCAATCTTCAATTGGGAAAGTAATTGATTGGGGTTTCCTTTTATTAATTCACCGAGAAGATGCTTGAACATGGACGATTTAGTGTGCTTACGGGAGATGTGAAAAATTGGCGTGACCATACAGGATTAAGAAAAGTCACATGATATTTTCTATGCCTTTAATAAAAAATTTAATCTTAATTATGTTTAATTGTAATTATTATTGTTTGACCTTATTTGTTAATTAACATTGATTGACAATGCTCTATTAATGATTCGATGCCTTTCTGGTAACGGAAATTAGTTTTACACTTCTGTAGCTTGTCGTGTAACAATTCCGGATGAAGTTTCGCCAGTTCCTTTAAGCTACCTGAAATAGTAAAAAGAAAATTGTGCAATTTTCTATTTAATCCTTCGTCTGTCATTCTGAGTCGTTGAGTTGCAGACGAAAGTTTTATTGTTTAATATCTTTCAAGCGAAGGAATATAGGATGGTCTACCTAAATCTCTCCTTCATCTGCGATGATAGAAAAGTGTTTCTTATGCTATGTAAATGGTATCAAAAGATGAATGCTTTGTA
>NW_017176668.1:31801-32535 GCF_001652005.2 Ceratina calcarata | reverse complement strand
TTTTATAAACTATTATCGGCCCTTGTCAGTTCAGGGTAGAGCCCATCGGTCAGGGGCCGATGTCAAATAAGTTGTGACGTGTTTAGCGTCGTTGTTCGTCGTTCCAGGGATATCCTGTCAGATTAGAATCCAGGATTCGCTCGTGATCTGTGCCTGCGTCCTGCTCGAATTTCGGGTTGTTTCCTCAAGGATTATTCTTCAGTATTAGTTAGGGTGGGTTGTAAAAGTGGTTGGTAGATGTTATTTTTTTTTTATTCTTATAATACTTTTCAATTTCCTTTTTATTACAGGTCTATCCGGAGTGAGTCGTGGAATTGTGCTCCTTTTGGTTGGCTGGACAGTCTTATTTCACTGTTGATCGGGATAATCCTGTTTTCATTTCATTTTTAATGGTCTCCTGACACGTTTCTGTCTGTGAGTGGTCTGTATTCTTTCTCATATGTTCCTTGTTCGAATCTTTTAGCTCTTTTTATGTTCCTTTTTGTGTTTTATTCACTGCTTCCTTTCCTGTGCTTGCTATTTTATTTGTTTCTAATTCATGATGTTCTCTCTACCTTTTTCCTCATTTCTTTTTTCTTTTTTGTTTTCAGTTTGTTTATCCTGCAGAGCTCCCGCCGTCGTCTGCAGTTTATTATTGCTGTTTGGCAGTCGTGCAGTCAATCGTTTCATGCAATTGTCAATGAAGATGGAAGGAGTATCGGTCTTTACCGGCATGAGTGGGTGTTAAAATTTAA
>NW_017176668.1:29885-31652 GCF_001652005.2 Ceratina calcarata | reverse complement strand
TGACGACTTCGCACCACCACATATTCCACAACTGAACGATGCTGCAGAAAGATTTAACAAAACTCTTCAGAGAAAAGTCAGAGCACTAATGTTTGATTCAGGGTTGCCGTCAACTATGTGGGCGTTTGCTGTGGAAGCAGCAGTGTATATTTATAATAGAACACCACACAAGTCGATAGGATATAAAATGCCACTGTCACTCATGAACTCTCAGAAAAAGAGTCATATAGATGAAGTAAAAAGATTCGGTAGTGTTAGTTATGTAAAAATACCGAAACCAGAGAACAAATTCACACACAGAGCGATAAAAGCAATTTTAGTGGGATACACAGATACGGGTTATTTGCTGTGGCATCCTACAACTGGAAAATTCTTAAATTCCAGACACGTAAAATTTAACGAGAAAATTGTTTACAGAGATATACCAGTTAGATCAGACATGTCATGTTTAGAGTTTGGGGAAACTGTATCTGAAGAAGTCACAGGAAAGAGGGAGTCGAGAGACACAAACACAACCGAACCAGAGAAGGAAGACAAAACAAAGGACGTGAGAAATGAAACAACAAAGAGAAAAAGAAAGCACGCAGATGTAAGGATGCCGGAAATTAGGAAAATGCCAAAGAGAACTGCCAAAGAAAACCCCAAAAGAGATTCAGACTTCGTTTACCAAACAGAGAATATAATTGCGAAAGAGAATAAAGAAATACAGGAAGATGAAAATACCTATGCATTATTGGCTGGAATAAATGATGATCCGAAGAATTTCAAAGAAGCCATGGAGTCAGAAGATCGGGACGGATGGAAGGAAGCGATCCAAGAAGAGCTACAATCAATCACGGACAATGAAGTCTGGGAAATAGTGGACAGACCAAAAACCGGATCGGATAACAAGAAATCGAACATAATTGATTCCAGATGGGTGTTTAAAAGAAAATGCGAGGAAAATGGAAGAGAGAAATTCAAGGCCAGGCTAGTGATCAGAGGATTCAAAGATAAAAACAAATATGAGCTCAGAGAAACGTATGCACCAGTTTCGCGATTGGCTTTAATAAAAGTGGCGTTGGCAGTAATAAACAAATTCAAACTGGAAGCATGTCAACTTGACGTAAAGACGGCATTTCTGAATGGCATATTGGATGAAGAAATTTACACGGAGGTTCCAGAGAGATTACACACTGATCAGGGAAGAGATAAGGTATGTAAACTAAAGAGAGCTTTGTATGGACTAAAAATCAGTTCAAAGAAGTAGAATCAGAGATTCACAGAGGAGGTAAAGAAACTAGGTTTAGAGAGAGACATAAATGAACCGTGCCTTTTCACATGGAGAAAGAACGGGCGCATGGTGATGCTGGTATTGTATGTGGACGATATCATCTTAGCTGGAAACGATTCAGAAAGGATACACATGATTAAGAGTGAGCTATGCAAAATTTTTAAAATGAAAGATCTGCGGGAACCCAAAATGTTCCTGGGTATTAAAATCAATTGGGATAAAGAGAAAAGTGTAATGTCATTAAAACAATCAGAGTACATAGACAAGATGCTGAAGAGATTTAATATGGAAGAATGCAAAGCACAAAGCACACCTATGGTAACCAGGCAGGTGAAGAACAGGAACAACGATTACGGGATGAATGAAGGTCATCAGAAAACATCCATCGACATGAGCAAAATACCATACAGAGAAGCGATAGGTAGTTTACTTTATCTAGCGGGCGTCACTAGACCAGACGTAGCATATGCTGTGAACTATCTAGCACGGAAACA
>NW_017176668.1:0-29049 GCF_001652005.2 Ceratina calcarata | reverse complement strand
CTTTGGTTGGCGAGAACGAGAAAGTGTGTTTTATCAGAGCAGACAGAGGCACTGAATTCACAGGAGAAGAATTTTCAGAGATAATGAAAAAAGAAGGAATAAGTGACGACTTCGCACCACCACATATTCCACAACTGAACGATGCTGCAGAAAGATTTAACAAAACTCTTCAGAGAAAAGTCAGAGCACTAATGTTTGATTCAGGGTTGCCATCAACTATGTGGGCATTTGCTGTGGAGGCAGCAGTATATATTTATAATGGAACACCACACAAGTCGATAGGATATAAAATGTCACTGTCACTCATGAACTCTCAGAAAAAGAGTCATATAGATGAAATAAAAAGATTCGGTAGTGTTAGTTATGTAAAAATACCGAGACCAGAGAACAAATTCACACACTGAGCGATAAAAGCAATTTTAGTGGTATACACAGATACGGGTTATTTGCTGTGGCATCCTACAACTGGAAAATTCTTAAATTCCAGACACGTTAAATTTACAGAGATATAGCAGTTAGATCAGACATGTCATGTTTAGAGTTTAGGGAAACTGTATCTGAAGAAGCCACAAGAAAAAGGGAGTCGAGAGACACAAACACAACCGAACCAGAGAAGGAAAACAAAACAAAGGACGAGAGAAATGAAACAACAAAGAGAAAAAGAAAGCACGCAGATGTAAAGGTGCCGGAAATTAGGAAAATGCCAAAGAAAACCCCAAAAGAGATTCAGACTTTGTTTACCAAACAGAGAATATAGTTGCGAAAGAGAATGAAGAAACACAGGAAGATGAAAATACCTATGCATTATTGGCTGGAATAAATGATGATCCGAAGAATTTCAAAGAAGCCATGGAGTCAGTAGATCGGGACGGATGGAAGGATGCGATCCAAGAAGAGCTACAATCAATCACGGACAATGGAGTCTGGGAAATAGTGGACAGACCAAAAACCGGATCGGATAACAAGAAACCGAATATAATTGATTCCAGATGGGTGTTTAAAAGAAAATGCGAGGAAAATGGAAGAGAGAAATTCAAGGCCAGGCTAGTGATCAGAGGATTCAAAGATAAAAATAAATATGAGCTCAGAGAAACGTATGCACCAGTTTCGCGATTGGCTTTAATAAAAGTGGCGTTGGCAGTAATAAACAAATTCAAACTGGAAGCATGTCAACTTGACGTAAAGACGGCATTTCTGAATGGCATATTGGATGAAGAAATTTACACGGAGGTTCCAGAGAGATTACACACTGATCAGGGAAGAGATAAGGTATGTAAACTAAAGAGAGCTTTGTATGGACTAAAAATCAGTTCAAAGAAGTAGAATCAGAGATTCACAGAGGAGGTAAAGAAACTAGGTTTAGAGAGAGACATAAATGAACCGTGCCTTTTCACATGGAGAAAGAACGGGCGCATGGTGATGCTGGTATTGTATGTGGACGATATCATCTTAGCTGGAAACGATTCAGAAAGGATACACATGATTAAGAGTGAGCTATGCAAAATTTTTAAAATGAAAGATCTGCGGGAACCCAAAATGTTCCTGGGTATTAAAATCAATTGGGATAAAGAGAAAAGTGTAATGTCATTAAAACAATCAGAGTACATAGACAAGATGCTGAAGAGATTTAATATGGAAGAATGCAAAGCACAAAGCACACCTATGGTAACCAGGCAGGTGAAGAACAGGAACAACGATTACGGGATGAATGAAGGTCATCAGAAAACATCCATCGACATGAGCAAAATACCATACAGAGAAGCGATAGGTAGTTTACTTTATCTAGCGGGCGTCACTAGACCAGACGTAGCATATGCTGTGAACTATCTAGCACGGAAGCAAGTAAATCCTGTGGAAGAGGATTGGAAAGATGTAAAGAGAATTTTTAGGTATCTAAAAGGAACCATGGATATGGGCTTGACATTCAGAGGAACTAAAGGACAGTTAGAAGTATTTACTGACGCGAGTTTCAGAGATTGTGAAAATTCATGTTCGACAGGAGGATATGTAATGAAATTATTTGGCGACACCATCAGATGGAGGAGTCATAAACAAAGCTACGTAACACTGTCAACGTGTCAGGCAGAATACTTGGCCATGAGTGAGGCATGTCAAGAGATAATATCCTTGGACAAAGCATTAAGATACATTACAGGAGAAACGTATTATCCAGTGACTATGTGGTGTGATTATAGGTCGGCGAAGGATTGTACTCAAATGGACGGTTCACACAAGCTGAAGAGTTTTGATGATCAAAAGGAAGAAATAATTAGGAAATTAGAACAAAGAGAAATTAAAGGAAGTAAGAGTCACATAGCCGACGCACATGGGGATTTTATTAAAAAATGTGTCATGGAAAATAAAGTTTTAGTGAAGTGGATCAGCACCAAAGAAAACCTTGCTGACATTATGACAAAGCCTTTGCCAACCACCACACACATACACTTAAGAGATAAGATTTTATTTTAGAGAAAATTTTAAAAACTTTACAGGGAAATATTTATTTCGTTTCAGACAAAAGTAATAAGGGACAGTAAAGTACCGTAGCTGCGATGGGAGGGAGTGTAAGCGACAAGTAGCAGAGAATCGCGGCCTCTGTCGACACAGCTAACAAAGACGACCCCCTCCCAACCTGAATCTCCCACCACAAAAGGATACCAGGAGTTTTAGGACTGTCTTTTGTCTCGAATTTTTATACGTTATTCATTCTCTTGTGAGACACTAGCGATCACGTAGGCATTTCGCTAATATCAGAGTTCGTTAATACCGCATCATAATTGTTCATTCATTTCAGAGTATATACGTTACCTTATTTTATACCAAAGTTTATATTTTGTTAGTATTGTATATTTCTATGTAATATTCATTTATAAGTTTTTTTGTAAGGACGTGGAAAATAAACACATTATAAAAACCTGTGAGTGAGAAGTGTCCACTGAAAGAAGAACCGTCCTACACTTTCATACATATGTGGGATACAAGTCGACTTTTAAGCGTTTAAGCAGAATGTACCTTGAAATGGCGCCTATATCCCGAAGTATCCCTCAGAATTCCGCTTACCAACTGTTTTTTCGGGTAGTTTCCGTTGAAATACACCTTCTTCAAGGGTTCTCAAGAGGCATTCATTCTTGTTTTATANGAAATACAGGACTGTGAAACTTACATATTCGCTAAAATGGAATCCATTCCGTTTAAAAACAATAGGAGTAGAATAGACAGACCATTACACACTATACATACAGACACCATGGGTAAAATTACACCGGCGTCATTTCCGGGACGGAGCAGATTCATTACTGTGTTTATTGATGACTATAGTAGATATGCCAGAGCTTATAGTATCATGCACAAAAATGAATCGGGTCAATGTCTAGAAAGGTTCTTGGTACACATGAGAAATTTGGTTGGCAAGAACGAGAAAGTGTGTTTTATCTGAGCAGACAGAGGCACTGAATTCACAGGAGGAGAATTTTCAGAGATAATGAAAAAAGAAGGAATAAGTGACGACTTCGCACCACCACATACTCCACAACTGAATGGTGCTGCAGAAAGATTCAACAAAACTCTTCAGAGAAAAGTCAGAGCACTAATGTTTGATTCAGGGTTGCCNGTATATACGTTACCTTATTTTATACCAAAGTTTATATTTTGTTAGTATTGTATATTTCTATGTAATATTCATTTATAAGTTTTTTTGTAAGGACGTGGAAAATAAACACATTATAAAAACCTGTGAGTGAGAAGTGTCCACTGAAAGAAGAACCGTCCTACACTTTCATACATATGTGGGATACAAGTCGACTTTTAAGCGTTTAAGCAGAATGTACCTTGAAATGGCGCCTATATCCCGAAGTATCCCTCAGAATTCCGCTTACCAACTAGTTTTTCGGGTAGTTTCCGTTAAAATACGCCTTCTTCTAGTGTACTCCAGAGGCATTCATTCTTGTTTTATACATATCTGGGATACAAGTCGACTTGTATGCGTCTAAGCCGAATGTACCTCGAAAGGACGCCTATATCCTCAAGTATCCCTCAGTATTCCGCTTACTAACTTGTTTTTCGTGTTGTTTCCGTTGAAATACATCTTCTTCAAGGGTTGTCAAGAGGCATTCATTCTTGTTTTATACACACGTGGGATACAAGTCGACTTATAAGCGTTTAAGCCGAATGTACCTTGAAAGGGCGCCTATATCCTCAAGTATCCCTCAGAATTCCGTTTACCAACTAGTTATTTGGGTAGTTTCCGTTGAAATACACCTTCTTCAAGAGTTCTCAAGAGGCGTTCATTCTTGTTTTATACATATGTGGGATACAAGTCAACTTATAAGCGTTTTAGCCGAATATACCTTGGAACGGTGCCTATATCCCCAAGTATCCCTCAGAATTCCGCTTACCAACTAGTTTTTCGGGTAGATTCCGTTGAAATACACCGTCTTCAAGAGATCTCAACAGACATTTATTCTTGTTTTATACGTATGTGTGGTACAAGACGACTTATAAGCGTTCAAGCAGATTGTACCGTGAAATAGCGCCTGTATCCTTTAGTATCCCCCAGAATTCCTCTTACCAACTATTTTTTCGGGTAGTTTCTGTTGAAATTCACTTCTTTAAGTGTTCTGAAGAGGAGAACACGAATCTTTCATACAGACGTGGGATACAAGTCGACTTATATGCGTTTAAGCCGAATGTACCTTGAAAGGTCACCTACATCCTCAAGCATCCCTCGGAATTCCGCTTACCAACTAGTTTTTCGAGTAGTTTCCGTTGAAATACACCTTCTTCTAGGGTTCTCAAGAGGCATTCATTCTTGTTTTATACATATGGTGGGATACAAGTCGACTTATAAGCGTCTAAGCAGAAGGTGCCTTGAATGAGCGCTTATATCCTCAAGTACCGCTCACTATTTCGCTTACCAACTAGTTTTCGGGTAGTTGCCGTAAAAATACACCTTTTTCTAGGGTTGTCAAGAGGCATTCATTCTTGTTTTATACATATGTGGGGTACAAGTCGACTTATAAGCGTTTAAGCCGAATGTACCTTGAAGGGGCACCTACATCGTCAAGTATCCCTCAGAATTCCTCTTACCATCTAGTTTTTCGGGTAGTTTCCGTTGAAATACACGTTCTTCTAGGGTTCTCAAGAGGCATTCATTCTTGTTCTATACATATGACGGATACAAGTCGACTTATAATCGGTTAAGCCGAATGTACCTCGAAAGGTCATCTATATCCCCACCGGGCCTTTAGGCTTCACGAGACTATCACTCGATAAAAAAGATAGACCGGGCCGTTAGGCTCTGCTAGAACATCGCTCGACATGCAAATAAACGAAACGGACCTACGGGCTCAACGGAGTAACCAGCCGATAAATAGGAAACCCAAAGTACACCGACAACAACGCCACAGGACGTGCTCAGCAACTCCGAACGACAAACAGACGAGTCAAGCACAAGGAAGTACCAGCGAAAAGGTCGAACCGAAAGAAACCGTCCGCCGACAAACTAACGACGCAGACAAGGCGAACGTACGAGGGTGAATACAGACGAAAAGAACGACGACCAAAAACGAAAACGCTGACAACGTAAAAAGGTAAATACCCAAAATATTCAAGCAAATTTCTTACAGACAAAACACCAACCGTCACAGCGAAAAAATTGACCGCAATATAAGAGACGAAACAAAGCGATCAACTAGTAGAAAGGAAAACCGGATTACCGACAGTGAAACTGCAAAGGGTTCGAAACAACTCCGAACGATGAGCAGACAAGCAAGAACAGTAAGTAAACACCGAACCATGGTAAACCGACGATCAAAGGCAACAAGGACGCGAACAGAACGAACAAACGAGGCCAGACGAACGAGAAGACAAAGACAACAGGCGAAAACGTCGTCAACACAGGAAGGTAAATATACATCCTTCACTGACAGCAAGACCCACGGGCAAGAAGGGTACCGACCGCAGAAAAGGAAACACAACTTTACCGACCTGCGAGGAGACTGAAAACCCGGACACTGCGAAAAGTCCCAACAAGAATCACTAGCTGTAACAAATAAATGAAATGAAATAAAATGAGCAAAGCAACAAACAAATAAACAACAAAAAACAAAAGAAACACAAAACACCCTATTACTATCCACAAAACAGAAAGTAATCCCAAACGCGTTAAGTCCAAAAACGACCAAACGATCGGCAAGGAAGAAAGCACACAGGCGACAAGCACGCTACACCAAAATCGACAACCACGGATAATCGACAAGACACAGACGAACGAACCGCAGACCCAACCGCGACCGGTAAGAAAACGAAACAAACGAAACAACACACCAAAGACGAAACAAAAAGACACAAAAACAAACGAACAGGCGAACGAACGAACCGCCAACGATAAAACAGAAAAACACAGAAACAGAAAACGAAACTAGAAACCCACAAAACCGACGGACACACAAGAAAACGCGCCATAACAGACCGTAGCGGCAAAAACGCACCAAAGCGAGAGCAAACCAGAGGGAAGACGGGTTAGAGAAAAAGCACAGAACACGAAACCATAGAACGAAAGAGACGGCGCGCCACGAAGCGACACGTGGGAAGTGACCCCTAGTGGCGACAACATTAACGAACAAGAGTGCAAAACGAACGCGCACCCCGCGAAAAACATTAAGGAAACATGAAACCAAGTCGAAAAGGAAAACTAGAGAAACGGAACAAAATAAAAGCAAACGAGAACCAAAAATCCAACTAACAACCAAGACAGGAGAAAGAACGAACCATAAATGACGGGAAAGATAAAATTCGTACAAATACATCTGCACAGATCGAGAGCAGCAACAGGAGCGCTAGCAAACATAAGGAGTAAAAATAAGATAGACATAGCACTAATCCAAGAACCATGGACCGTAGGAGACAAAGTAAAAGGAATGGGAATGATAGGTAGGGTTACAAACAAGAACACGGATGAAAGACCAAGAACATGCATAGTACACACGGACAAAATCAAGCCAACAATCCTACCGCAATTCAGTGGCAGAGACATCACAGCAGTGCTACTAGAAAATAAAAATAGCGCAGCCAGAACAACGAAAATAGTAACAGCATCGATCTAGATGCCACATAACGAGAGAGACCCGATAACGACAACAATAGACTCACTGGTCGACTGGTGCACGCACCAGGGCATAAGCATGATAATAGGAGCAGACGCCAACGCGTGCCACACGCAATAGGGAAGCACAAGAACAAACGAGAGAGGAACTAAATTGATAAACTACTTGAACAACAACGGACTAACATGGCTAAACGAGGGCACAGAACCGACATTCTGCACGAGCAACAGAGAAGAAACATTGGACATAACGATAACAACGACAGAACTAAGACCACTAGCAAGAAAATGGAGAATCCTCGACGACACGTCGTTCTCAGAACACAGATACATCTCGTTCGAGATAAAAGTCAGAGGAATCCCGACAATGAGAATCGTCGAGGACAAAAAATCGCTCGACACCAGAAAATATCTGGAAAAACTAGAAGAAAGACTGAACGAACCCCCCAGAAAATACGGAACACCCGAAGAGATCGACGAATACATGGAATACGTTACAGAAGCAATAAAGAAATCCGCAGGCGAGGCAATCACGCACAAAAGAAAGGGTTACAATGCGAAGGTTCTCCGGTGGAACCAAACGCTGGAAACGCTCAACGATAAATGCAACAGACTGAAAAAGAGAGCACGCAGAACAGGCAACGATAGAGACAAACGAAAAGCCAGAAGAACAGCACTGAGACTAGACAGAGAGATAAGGACGGCGAAAAAGAAATCGTGGAGGAAATTCTGCGGCGACCTGAAGAAAACACAAGATATAGCCAGGATAAACAGAGCACTGGAAAGAATCGACCAGAACGGACTGGGACTAATGAAAAGACGGGACGGAACGATGACCAACGACATCAGAGAATCACTAGGAGTCCTCATAACGGAACACTTCCCCGAGGCGACGATCACAGCCGACACAGAGGAGAATGTAACGCGAAACGACGAGGAGAACACAACGACACGAACCCCTGGAAACAGGCAACCGGCCGTACGTAGCGAAAGACCAAGCTGGGGACTAGCGGCGAAAATTGTAACAGAGGAAAAAGTACAATGGACCATAAACACGTTCCTACCGTATAAAGCACCGGGCCCGGACGGGCTGGTACCGAAATACTTAAAAACAGGCAAATACCTGATTTCCCCTCATCTGACAAAGATTATGAAAGCCAGCCTGGCAACGGGATATATCCCAAGAATATGGAGAGAGACGAACGTCACATTCATCCCGAAACCGGGCAGAACCGACTATTCGACACCAAAAGCATACAGACCGATCAGCCTGACGTCGTTCCTATTAAAAACCATCGAGAAACAAATAGACAGACACATAAAAGACAAAGTGTTAGCGGGCAACCCGCTATCGCCAAGACAATACGCGTACAGAACAGGTCACTCGGTGGAAGCGGCATTACACGGAATAACGAGACACCTTGAACAAGCGATGACAGAGAGGAAATACGCGATCGCATGCTTCATGGACATAGAAGGAGCGTTCAACCAAACAAAAAAGGAAGTAATAACGAAAGGCCTGCTGGAACACAATGTAGAAGCGCCGATAGTGAAATGGATAAATGAAATGCTAACAGATAGAACCGTCACGACAACGTACGGAGACGCGAAAATAGAAGGACTGGCCAACAGAGGATGCCCGCAAGGGGGTATACTATCACCGACACTCTGGAGCTTAGCAGTCGACTCGCTGCTGGAAAAACTAAGAACAGAAGGGGTACAAGTATGGGTATACGCAGACGACATAGCAATAATGATAGCGCACGAAAACACGGCAGAAGCAAAAAGACAGATAAACGAAGCACTGAGGAAAGTAGAGAACTGGTGTGAGGAAAACGGACTATCGGTCAACCCGACCAAAGCGAAACTACTGATAGTTACAAAAAGAAAAAGGAAAATGGACACAAGAGGAATCAAACTGAACGGAGTACAACTCAAACGAGCGGAGAACGTGTAATACCTGGGAGTAACGTTTACGAGCAACCTGTCATGGAAACCGCACATAAAAACAACGCTAGACAGAGCGAGGAACAATCTCGCAACCATGAACAGAATGGTAGGAAGCACTTGGGGACTAACCCCGGAGGCCAGCAACTGGGTATACAACTCGATTATACTACCGAGAATAACGTTCGGAGCACTGATATGGTGGGAAGGAATACACAATGAAAAAGAACAGATACGGCTGGAAAGCGATAGAAGCACCAACGGACAAAACATCGCTCACGTACAGATTTGGCAGAAGATTCAAGACCCGAATACCGAGAAGGAAAGAATGGGAAATAGGCAATCTTAAAGAATACGCGAACTGGATACAATGGTACACGGACGGCAGCAAAAACGGGGAAGGAGATACTGGATGTGCATGGACGACAAACGACCCGAACAAGAGCGGCAACGAATACTTAGGGAAACACTCAACGGTCTACCAAGCGGAAATAATAGCGATAACAAGATGCGCCGAAAGTATGATAGAGAAAGGATTAAAAAACGAATCGATAATAATATTCACGGATAGCGAATCAACGGTAAAGACCATGGAAAAGTCGGGATTCAAATCGGCAGTAGCACTAGAATGCTACGATCAACTGACAAAACAAACGACTCAGAACAAGAGCGTAGTCCTTTGCTGGTGCCCGGGACACAGAGGCATAGAAGGAAACGAGAAAGCAGACCAGTTAGCCAAGGCATCAGTCGAGACGAGACGAACCGGTACCGAACCCTGGACACCAAAATCGTACGCCAGATTCAAAGCAGAACTCAGAAGCTTCACGCTGACGAGACCAAAGACGAGATGGTCAGAAACGGACACGTGCAGACAAGGCAGACAGATGATAAAACAGATAGACACGACAAAGGCGAGAGAAATACTGAAAATGCAAAGATCGGACGCGAGAATACTGACATACGTATTAACGGGACACGCGCCTCTCAATTACCATCTATACAAAATGGGAATCAAAACGGACGGAAGATGCGACTGCACCGCACGAGAGATGCAAACTACGAAACACATACTGACGAACTACGACAAATACGCGAGAATCAGGAAAAGAATACTCGAAAAAGACTCGATAGAAGAGGACGAATTAGGGAGGATCCCGTACAAGAAAATAATAACGTACTTCAAATACATAGACCCGTGGGACGAAACGATAAGAGCAGAAGACACGAGACGGTAAGGAACAAAAAGACAAAAACGAAGCGAAACCGGAAAACCGTCAACGAGACACGACGAGAAACAAAAACGAGACATAAGATCGGAAATCAAACGAACCGCCGAGAAGGAGCGACGCGAATCGAGCCAGTAGAACCGAGCGCCCCCAAAGCACGGAACGGACAAACCCACAAATGAGAAGAAAGAGGGAGAGAGAACGAACGGAAAAAAAGAGAACGGTAAAAAGACAAGGACGAAACCGACGCGCCCCCAGACAGACCGAAGAAAAAAGTAACCTCAAAAAGACACATCGAAAACGTCAAGAAGCGAATAAACAACATAAACGAAACAAAAGCCGACGACTCCTAAAACAAACAACCATAAAAAAGGAGAAAAAACGAAGGTAACAAAATCTAAACAACACAACCCGAATAAAAACAAATTGCACAAACAAACAGGAATACGATACTGAGAAGAAACAGGAACCACACACAACCTCAAACACAAAAGTCAAACAAACGAACAAATAAAAAGACAAACGAGGCAACAATAAACAAACGGAACGAAACAATCATGAACAAATGGAAGAAACAGGAAACGAACAACACAAAATGAACAAAAGTAAGAAGAGAAGAAACGACAAAAAGGTAAGCAGACAAAAACACAAACCATAAAAACAAACCAGAATGAAAAGAATTAATTAACACACACTCTCCCCAGGAAAAACGAACCGAGAACAAGAATAGCACGAAACCATGGAAAGCGAAAGGAAAACAAGGACAAGGAGGAAGGAATCCCAAACCATAAAGAAATACAACGAAAAGGGACGAGTATCGAACGAACAAGCAAAAACAAATCGACGACGAGACAAATAGGTAAGAGACAAAAGAAAACGAACGATTCAAATAACGACAACAACATTAAAAAAAGGAAACACGTACGAAACAGGAAACAAAGAAATACACAACAGGCAGAAAAGGAGGAACGATACAACGAGAGACGGAAAACAACGACACACAACCCAAGACCAAAAAGAGGAAAACACGAAAAACAGACAACGACGAACCCTAAGCAGACACATGAACGAATAACAAATTCGGCCCAATACCGAGAGAGGAATGGAAACGAAACACGCAACGCAGACGAAGGAAGGAAAAGAGCAGACAAACAATCAACGTACGACGATGCGAAACCGCAAACAGAGCAACAAACAAAGTACACGACAAAACGGGACAGGAACTAGAACGAAACAGAAACGTGAAAAAGGAAACAAAAGGTAACGAACAAGAAACACAAAATAAAGCAATCAAATTAACGAATCATTCACTCAGGTCGACAGTCACACGACGAAGGAAAGAAGGAGGAACACGAACAGAAGAGGGAGAAAACACAAAACGAACAGAGAGAACAAAACGAAAAGCAACAAATAAAAGGTAAGCAGAGGAACAAGGTAAATAACAAGCAAGGAAATCACAAACAAACACGCTCAAACCCAGCACACCACACACACAGACCAAAAACTAAGAAGAAGATTAGGAATAAAACGATATAAAACAGACAGAGACATAAACGACACAACACCGAGTCGACAACATCCGACCGTAAACAAAGGTAACGAAAGTCCGCTAGTCAGAATACGAACAGGTACCGAAGAAGAAGGATATTCAGCAAACACAACACATACCTCGAAGACTGCATTACTATAAACGAGAACAAGCAAGAACGGGACATAATAAAAACGACATACATAAAGAGGAAAACTGGCTTCAATAAACTCGTGTGATCAAGAACGGACAAGAAACAAAATACCCACGAACGAACAGCAACCAAAGAAGAGACAAAAACAAGCAACAATCAAGAAACAAATACTAAAAGCCGACAAACCAAGTATGGAAGCACCTGCAAAAAGACCAGACCAAGTAAAAGGAGAACCAAAGGTACACGAAATACACATAAAAAAGCAAAATAAAGAAATGTCGGTAAAACTACCAGCGGTAAACGCCACGGCCCAAGGTAATCCCGAAACAATACAAGGATTAAAACAGGGACCGACGACGGGACAACCAGCAAGTAAAACACGACAAACGGAAAAACGACCGGGTAACACACATCTGGCAGCAATAAAAGAGAGAGAGGAAAAAACCAAAACGAAAAACAAAAAGGAAAACGGTCAAACGAACAACAACCTAAAATAAGAACAACAACACAAGCGCAAAAACAGACCAGAATAGGAAAACCAAACGACTAAAGCACCAGACAAACACCCCCTCCAAAGAACTAGTACGAGAACGAGGATACCGCAAAACGCGAACCTGAGAACAAACAACAAGGAAAAACAGAACAAATAAAACGGACAAATGACATCTACCAAAACCCAGACGAAACGAAAGACAATCTAGGACGAATCACACCGAACAAACGCACACAAGGAAACATCCTACAAAAGGAAAGAACCCCCGATCCATACGACATACACACCCGTGCTAATTAATAAATCAATTTGAAGCAGACAGGAAAGACTAAAACCCCCCAACCGAAAAGAACAACGACACAAGGCCGTGGAAAAACCAAAATATACAAATGGACAAACAACCGAACTAACGAACAACCCACGACGAACACGCAACGAACCGTATAAATGAATCAATGAACCAACCACCCGAAAGACAAATGCAAGCACGAACAAGACCGATAAAGGCAAAGAGAGAACGAGACAAACAAATAAGAGAAACCAAAGCAACAAAGAAGGAACATATAAGCAACAAACAAAGAGGACAAAACGAAGGGTTAAGGAAAACCACAAGAGATAGGGAAGAAACATCCAAGTAAATAACAACTGATCGAGTAAAATCAGAATCAGACAACTTTATTTCTTAAATAAATACACAAATAAATAAAATAAAACACAAAATACATACAAACAATAACAACGTATAAAAACCCGACATCGACGCGGAAAACGAGTATGCAAATCCCCCCCGTAAGGCTAGGAAAAAAGGTACAAGCAAGGTAGGAGGGAGCCGAGGCGGCCAACGAACGGACCGCCGGGCTCCCCCTACCCAGACGAGAAACAAGGAGAGGGATCATAAGGAGTGGATGGGGACGAACGGACGACGGCCGAAGCACCGGCCCCGACCGTCAGTCGCCTACCGAATGTATCACCCGAACGAACCGACAAACTACGAAACGCACAGGCGAGATGTTTAAGCAACAAGTGAAAAACATAGAGGAAGATAAGACATATACAATCGCGGCCATCCCGACAGACTTCCCGAGAACCCTGCTGAGCCATGCAGACGTAGAGGACTTCGGAGACTCACTGAGCGAGTGCATAACAAAATACATGAACGCGAGAAAGAAGAAGTCACAAAATTACATAAAACCAAACATAGTGAACTTCCATCAGAAGAACGGGGGTGTACTAATAACCTGCGGAACAGAAGACACAGTGAGATGGCTAAAACTAGCCATCAGACACGTCAAGCTCAAAACTGGATACGAATTAAAGACTGAAGAGAGACAAACGCTAGATAATCGTTACCTAGTTGAAGGCCGCTGCACGCACTCGCGCTTCAACGGTAGAAATATTATAGAAATCGTGAGCAAAAACAACAAAGGCTTAGACACGTCAAGATGGCTAGTGACAAGGGAGAAAAGAACCCGCGCGGGACTCATAATCACGATAGAGATGGGAGGACGTTCGATAGGCGACCTGAGGAAAATGAGGAACAGAGTACCACTGGACCAAGGAGGTGTTCACAAGTTTAATGTGCTCACTGTAAACCCGTCGCACAAAGACACAGATCAAGGCAAGAACGATGACATACGGCTTGACGTATCAGACGAAGACTTCTTAACGGAAGAAAGAGACAGTCCAGACTCCCCAGCAAACGTCAGAATACTCCAGGTATGACGGTTCAACCAGCACGTCTATGGATACGGACGGTGACGAGTTTATACTCTCCTCCGAGCTGGACCACCTCATGAGTATAGACGTAGAAACGAACGAAGGCCCAAGGGCGAACCACGGAAACGTGATAGGAAAACGCTCCGGAAACGTAGGCACCACACCTGCAATCACACAAGGTAAAGATCAAAAGTAATAAACAAAACGAAAAGATAAAATAATAACGGTTTTAAAAAAAAAAGAATAATAAAGAGTCACCGATACGATTATCCGCTTACAGACATGATAAGGAACCCGACGCCCTCGACCAGCACTGGTCCAGACTCTGGATACGACACGGCAAGCATCGGCTCACTGAGCACCGTTTCTGTCAGCCCGCACAGGCTGCAAAACAGGACACAGTCGATCATCGCAGAAATCAAAGCGGCCGGCAAAACGACGACCACAATGAAAACACAAGAAAAGAACGAACAAACAATCGGAAAACCAACAACCCCGGGTACGCACGACAAAACTGACAAGATGAACACGAGCAAGGCTCAGTTCACACCGAAACAAACGACCAACGACCAAAAGAAAAAGAAATAGGAGGAAACAAAAAGACGGAAGAAAAGAAAAAGCAGGAAAAAAGTCAGTAACCGACAAAACTAGCAAAACAGCGAGAACACGACACGCAAAACAATCCATAACACCATCACGTACACACAACAAAAAAGAAAGAATCAAAGAACTAATCAGAACGAACGCTCTCCCCCCCCACCTAACAGCAAAAAAACGGAACATGCAAAAGACAAGGACGAAACAACCGGCCAGAACGAGAAAAACGAACAGGAAGGAAACGAAAAACAAGGGCGAGTCCACCGAAGACACGGAGAAACGGGAGGAAAAAGTATCAAGGAAAAGAGGACGAGGAAAGAACAACGAACGAGCCGCGGGCATACGCGAACAAAACTACGAATAAACGAACAGAAACAAAACCATGTAAACAAACGTAGAGAGTTAAATTAAACATAACCAACTAGACTAGAGAAATAAGACGACAACGAGCGAGGAGACGAATGTAATTGATAGAACAGATATAAACAAGCATAGAATAGGGTTAAGCTAACCAAACAAATTAGATTAGGGAATTAATGTATCCAACAAATAACCCGTAAAAGAACAAATACGGATAAGACTAATGTAGACTACAGCAAGTAAAACACTAACAAATCAAATAATATAAACAAGCAACAAAAGACAAACCACGTATACATCCACAACCCACAAACCCAAAAAACCCCCACGAACAACAAAAGAAACATAACCACTCCAGAAACGGGGACGGCGCAGACAAATTAAATGAATCTAAAATTTTACCTGACGCGAGCAGACGACCAGACACCCCCCCACCCCGAACACCGGAAAAAGCTGAAAAATAAAACATAACCAAACGTTAAAAACAAGAACTACGAGTACAAAAAGGAAAGCGCGGCAAAGAGAGCATACCCGGAACACGCGTACAAACCGACAACGGAAAATGGAGCAGATAGAAAAACAAAATGGCGGAACAACTGAGAAACAAATGCATGCAAATGAGACAGCAAACCATCGATCGAACTGGCCCGATGCGAAGGGACGAAAACTCGAACCGAAAGGAGAACTTACCGACGATCGAAACAGAACGTGAAACGCAAACGACGGATACCGACCGAAAAACGACAGACCGGTCACAGACGAAAAGCTATCAGTCATGGACAACCCACAAAATGCAAGGAGGAAAAATCAAGCCGAACAAGCCAAATGACAAACCAAGAAACAAGGAAAGCGGTACAACTAGAACAACAACGAAACACACGGAAACGGAAATGAACAAAACGGAAAACGAAAACACGAGAGAAAAGGATCGGCAAAAGAGAAAACGACCAACCCACAAACGCGGAGATCAAACAGAACTACCAAACAGACAGAACGAGAACGGAAAATTGCACAAACACGAGACAAAAACGACGACCGGTAACCGGGAAGAGAAACAAGAAACGACAAAAGAGAGAAAAAGTAACGGAACAAACGAAGAAATGAAAACGGAAACCTTCGAACGAACAGCAACCAAACAAGCAAAGGGAAACAAACGATAGGAAGCAAAGAAACGCCATGAAACGACGAACCAAGTGTGAAAGCACCTGCATAAGACCGAACCCGGCAGAACGAGATCCTAAAGACACATAGGAAACACATAAAAAAGTAAAAGACAAGAATAAGATCGGCGAAACTACCAACGGCCGAGGTCAACACCGAAGGAAATCCCGTGACAATACAAGGATTAAAAAGCAAGGCCCGACGACGGAACTACCAGCAGGTAGGAAACCATAAACGAAAAGGTAACCAGGCAACGCTCGACCGACTACGATTGAAAAAAGGGGGAACAAAAAGCTAAAACAAAAAGTAAGAAAGGGAAACCAACGAACAACAACAAATAAAGCGACGAGGAACGAAAACACAAACAAGGAGAAACCAAAAACAGGAATAGAAAATAAACGACAAGAACACAGATCGAACACCCCCTCCCAAACTACAGCGAAACGAAAGTACAGACCATGAAAAGACAAGACAAGCAAAACGAACGGAAGAATAAAACAAACAACGAAAAACCAAATACACGACAAATAAAAAGACACACAACCTACGAACAAGCAACAACCAAGGAAAATACGAAAACACGAATAAAAACCAAGCAAAACACCACGAACCGACAAGCCAAGTGTGGATACACCCTTAAAAGGACCAAACAGGTAGAGCGAAAGGCGAAAACCTAAACACACAAGGAACGCATAAAAGTAAAACGAGAACAAAGCTGGTAAAACTACCAGCGGCAAACTCTGCAGCCAGAGAAAGTCCTGAAACAATACAAGGATGAAAATAGGAACTGACGAAGGATCAGCCAGCAGGTAAAGCGCAAAAAACGAAAAGCGACCAAGTAACACGCAGTTGACAACAACAAAAGCGAGAGAGCAAAAAACCAAAAAAGAAAAAGGAAAAAAGAGAACAAGACAAACCAGCAACGATCTAAGCAACAAACAACCAGAAACGCACGGACAAGCAAACAACCGAGCCAATACACAACCAAAGGCGAGCACGCGACGAAATGAAAATTAAAAAATAACAACCGAAACAACCACACAAACAACGGACGAAACACAACAAAACCAACAAGGACAAAACAACGCGACTCGAACAAGCAAAAAAACGAATGCAATAAACAAGGCACACACAGGCAACAAACAGAATGGACAGGAAATAAAGGAAAACTACGAGGAAAGAGAGGAAACACTCGGATGAAAAATAACAACCAGCTGAAAAAATAAAACAACTTTATTTCTTAAAATATATATATACAATTATAATACAAGCGCACGCAAAATAACAATAAGTAAAAACGCGACATCAAAGCGAAATCGATTACGCGAAAACCCCCCCCACGAAGCAGAGGAAAAGGAAACAAAGAAGGGGGAGTCAAGGCGGCCAGTCAACGGACCGCCGCGCTCCCCCCACCCAGACGAGAAAATAAGAAAGGGATCATGAGGAATGGACGGGAACGAGTGGACGGCGGCCGAGACGTCGGCCCCGTCCGTCAGTTGCCTACCGATCGCACCCTCCGAACGAACCGACGAGCTACGAAACGCAAGAGCAAGATGAACATTCAGCACAAGAAAAACCCAGAGAAAGACGACACATACACGATCGCGGTCATCCCGGTAGACTTTCTGAGAACTCTGTTAAGATATATGGACGTCGAGGACTTCGGTGACTCGCTTAACGAGTGCGTGACGAAATACATAAACGCGAGAAAAGGAAAACTACAAAATCACATAAAACCGAACATAGTGAACTTCCATCAAAAAAGCGGGGGAATACTAGTGACGTGCGGAACAATGGACACAGTGAAATGGTTAAAACAAACCATCAGACACGTGAAAACAAAAACGGGACACGAGTTGAGAATCGAAGAAAGACAAACGTTAGATAATCGCCTCCTAGTCGGAGGCCGCTGAACACACTCGCACTTTAACGGCAGTAATATTATAGAAATCATGGGCAAAAATAACAAAAGCCTAGACACGTCAAAGTAGCTGGTGACAAAGGAGGAAAGAACTCGCACGGGACTTATAATCACGATAGAGATAGAGGGGCGATCGGTAGGCGGACTGAAGAAAATGAGAGACAGAATACCGTTAGATCAAAAAGGTGTCCATAAATTTAATGTGCTCACGATAACCCCGTCGTACAGAGACGTGGAACGAAGCAGGAACGACGACACACGGCTCGACAAGTTGTCCGATGATTTCTTAACGAAAGAAAGAGACAGCCCAGACTCGCCGGACTCGCAGACACCAGATCGCTACAGACACGACGGCCCAAACAGCACGTCCACGGACACGGACGACGACGAGTCCATACTCTCCTCAAACTTAGACCACCAGATGAATGTAGACGCGGAAGCGTACGTAACCTCGAGAGCAAGCCACGAATATGAAACGGAAAGACGCTCCGAGAACGCAGACACCACACCTGCAAACACACAAGGTAAAGACCAAAAGAATAAACAAAATAATAAAAGATTCACCGACACGCTCATCTGTTAACAGACAAAACAAAAGACCAGAAACCCTCGATCAGCATCGGTCCAGACTCTGGGTACGACACGACGAGCGCCGACTCGCCAAGCACCATCTCGGTCAACCCGCACAGGCTGCGAAAGGAAAGAGCACACAACCGACTTGAGTACGCAAACACCACACTTGCAGACACACAAGGTAAAGATCAAAAAGAAATAAACAGAAGAATGAAAAAGAAGATAACAAGAAACACTAAAGACAAAAGACTCACTGACACGCTTAACCGTTCACAGACAAACAAAGAACCAGAAACCCTCGATCAGCGTCGGTCCAGACTCCGGGCACGACACGGCGAGCGCCGACTCGACGAGCACCGCCTCGGTCAGCCCTCACAGGCTACGGAAGAAAATAGCACACAACCGATTCGAGAACGCAGGCACCACACCTGCAAACACACAAGGTAAAGATCAAAGGAAATAAACAAAACAATAAAAAGGAAGAAAAAGCAACACTAGAAACAAAGACTCACCGACACGAACATCCGTTTGCAGAGAACCCCGAGACCCTCGATCAGCATCGGTCCAGACTCCGGGCACGACATGGCGAGCGCCGACTCGCCAAGCACCGTCTCGGTCAGCCTGCACAGGCTGCAAAAGAAAGAGGCACACAACTGATCATTGCAAACATCAAGGCGACCAGTAAAACGACGACAACAAGAAAGACAGCGGAAGAAAATGAGCAAACGCTCGTACAACCGACAACCCCTGACTGCACACGACAGAAACGATAAAACGAACACGAAAAAACCACGACTTACAACGAAACAAACGAAAAAACGGCAAAAGGGAAAGAAACAGGGAGCAACAAAAAGATGAAAAAAGGAGAAACAAACGAACAAAGTAAGTAAAAGACCACGAACAACCAGAGACGAGCAAGCACGACACGCAAAACAGCCAAAACACCATCACACACACTAAACACAAACAGACACAAACGGGATCAATCGAAATAAAAACTTAATTTCTCCTCTCAAAACAGCGGCGGAACGAGTAGATAACAAAGACGAAGCAACAAACCAGGACGAAAACGGCAAAACGAGGGGACGAGAAACACGAGCGGAAAGCACCGAAAGGAGGAAAAGAGGAAAAGAAACAGCCATAGAAGATCGCGGAACAACAACGAGCAAGACGCGAACGAACGTGAACCGAACGACCGAACAAACGCGAAAAACAGAAAACCATATAATTAGATGTAATAAGCGAACTAGGTATAACAAGTAGGATAGAATTAGACAGCATAAACGAGACAGCGAACACAAGCGACGGTAGCAAGTATAGAGTAAATATAGGTTAGCCAAATAGATTAAGACGAAGAAACAAACGCACATCACACGATAATAGCAAACGAAATATACGAAGAATAAAACGAAAAATAAAAAGAATCAAGCAACAAAACGAAAACCACACCTGATACACAACCCAGATATCCTAAACGCTCCTCACTGCGATAACAAGGAGAACCAGTCCAACCTAGAAACAAAGTCGAAACGAATAAATTAAAACTCACCTCACGCGAACGGACGGCCAGACGCCCCCCCCCCCTTCCGAGAGCAGGAACAAAGCTGGAAAAGAAAACACAAAGAAACGGTAAAAACGCTAACAAACGCGAATAAATCAGAACAACAATAATCGAAACGCACCCAGAGCACAAGCATAGACTAACGGGCAAATCCAGAGCAGATAACAGTACAACACGGCGGATAAAACGAGAAAGAGGAAAAACCGCGCGAATACGAGAAGAGCCACGATCGAGAGCTCGAAAGCGTCAAAAATAGAAACTAAGACACAGGGCTAGACAAGTTGTTCGATGATTCATTAACGAAAGAAAAGAAGCAGCCCAGACTCGCCGGATCCGCAGACAGCAGACTGCTCCAGACACGACACAAATCGACAAAAAAAGGAAAAACGATCAACCCACAAACATAGAGATCGAACGAAACAACCAGATGAACAGAATGGAAAAAAAGAGATGAGACCGCACAAGCACGGGGAAAGCAACAATCGTCGATGAAAGAAATAAGACGATCAAAAACCATAAAAACAAAACCACACGAACGAGCAAATAGAATGAACAAAAAGTAAAACCGCGCGGACACGAAACGAGCCACGATCGTGAACGCGAAAACACCTAAAGACAGAAAACGAGGTCAAAGAATTAGACAAGTTGTTCGATGATTTATTAGCGAAAGAAAGAAACAGCCCAGACTCGCCGGACCCACAAACACCAGGTTGCTCCAGACACGACACAAAGACGACAAAAAACGAAACGATCAACCCATGAACATAGAGATCAAACGGAACAACCAGATGAACAGAATGGAAAAAAAAGAGAAGAGACCGCACAAGCACGGGGAAAGCAACAATCGTCGATGAAAGAAGGAAGACGATCAAAAACCATAAAAACAAAACCACACGAACGAACAAATAAAACGAAAAAAGGTAAAACCGCGCGGACACGAAACGAGCCACGATCGAGAACGCGAAAACGCCTAAAAAGAGAAAACGAGGCCAAAGAATTAGACAAGTTGTTCGATGATTTACTAGCGAAAGAAAGAAACAGCCCAGACACGCCGGACCCACAGACATCAGGTTGCTCCAGACACGACACAAAACGACAAAAAACGAAACGACCAACCCATGAACATAGAGATCGAACGGAACAACCGAACGTACAAAATGGAAAAGAAGTGAGACCGCACAAGCACGGGAAAAGCAACGATCATCGGTGAAAGAAAGAAGACGATCAAAAACCAGGAAAACAAAAACCACACGAACGAACAAATAAAACGAAGAAAAGGTAAAACCGCACGGACGCGAAACGAGCCACGATCGAGAACGCGAAAACGCCCAAGGACAGAAAACGAGGCCAAAGAATTAGACAAGTTGTCCGATGATTTCTTAACGAAAGAAAGAGACAGCCCAGACTCGCAGGAACGAAGGCCGACGTACCGACGTGAACGCGACAAAAGAACACGCACAAAAAACGATACAAAGACACGAGGGAGACGAGTGCCGACGGGACTGCGTCCGACGTTCTGCCGCTGTCCGGGTGGTTACCGGCGCGTCGGTAGCGCGTCGGTAGCGCGTCGAAGGCCGACGGACTGAGACACGTCCGTCAAAAGGCCGGACCTACGCGCCGGGTACGCCGTAGAAACGAACCTCCCGCGAAAGAGAAACAACGTCGGAACGAGCAACGACGTAACGACGCGGACGCGACAAAAAAGAGCAAGCAAAGAAGACGACACAAAGAGACGAGGGAGACGAGTGCCGACGGGACTGCGCCCGGCGTTCCGCCGCTGTCCGGGTGGTTACCGGCGCGGCGGTTCGAAAAGCGCGTCGAAGGCCAACGGACTGAAACACGTCCGTCAAAAGGCCGGATCTCCGCGCTGGGTACGTCGTCGAAACGAGCCTCCCAAGAAACGAAACAACGTCGAAACGCGCAACGACATAGAAGGAACGTCGCTGGAAAACAGGCGACGAAGAACGACACGAAGCGTCGAAAAAGAACGACGCTCGAAGAAGACGACAAACAGACGCGAAAAAAGAAAAACTAAGAAGAAACAGAAAACAGTAAACCAGACCGAATCGACCTGGTGCTTTAGCGCTCACGGCGGTGTCCACCGGAGGACCTGTACCCGAGATGTTATCGCGACTGTCCGCGGGGCGGACAGCCGGTACGGCCAGCGGGCCGCGGATCAGCCGAGCCGAGAGCCGCGGAACGCAGACCGGGATGTAGACTTGGACGCGAATCTCGATCGCGGACTCGTCAAAGTTCCGGTCGCGGTCGGCCGACGCGACGCCTGTCCGGATGGGAACAGGCGAAAGGCGGGAGGTCAGTTCGTACACCGGGGAAACGTAAGAAAAACTTAGCTCATCCCATACCCTCCCCCCCCCCTTAGTTAGTGCCCTCCGGTTTCGCGGGAGTCGGACTGCTCCGGAGGCGTCCACGAAGCGACAGCAGGGCTGTAAAAAGTCCCGAATGAAGACTTGGAGCCTTAGCGGAACGCGGGCTACTCGTTGAAGTTGCGGTCCCGAGGAGCTCTAAGGTGCCCATTCACTCTGATCAAACGGGGTCGCGATCTACTTCTACCGTTCTTTCTCTCGACTATCGCTGAACCATCAGTCTGATTAGAATAAAATCTCGTCGTCCAAGAGGGACGAAAGTCCCTCCCTACCTCTCCCTTTCCACCGCTATCGCGAAGGGTCGAGTCACGCGAGGGGAAAAATAGAAAACCGGATCGCGCCGATCTCCCCACCTGTCCAAGCGACGCGATTCGGTTCCGGGATCGACAGCAGCGCAGCCGCTCAAGATCCCAGGCGCTAGCAAATCGATTAGAGTTACATTACGCCGCGAAACTTGCCACATACGAACCGACCGCAGATCGCCGGCCGCCCGTAGGAGAGGGGTTGTCCGCGCGCCGGGTTGATACCCCGACGTCCAACACGAGGCCCGAAAGGCCATCTAGCTCGATCCCGCTAGGTAGAACGGCCGCCCGGGCACGGGCGCTTCGACGAGTAATCTGCCGCGGGGTAAGCCCGCGCGTGTTTGGAGCCCCGCACGGCGATGAAAGGTCGGAGTCATCACCAGCCGGTGAAGTTGCGGCACGTCTAGACGACGTGGAAGTTGGATGCACCGGAGGCAGTTGTCAGACTGTCGACGAGAAAAAGGCCGATTCCGCTGTCCAGGGGATCCACGTGGGTCCTCTGCGCCACCATAGGCTAAAATAAAATAAAATAAAATAAAATAAAATAAAATATATCCCCAAGTATCCCTCAGTATTCCGCTTACCAGCAAGTTTTTCGGGTAATTTCTGTTGTAATACACCTTCTTCTAGGGTTCTCAAGAGGCATTCATTCTTGTTTTATACATATGTGGGATACAAGTCGACTTATAAGCGTTTAAGCCGCATGTAACTTGAAAGGACGCCTATATCCTCATGTATCCCTCAGTATTCCGCTTACCAACCAGCTTTTCGTGCAGTTTCCATTAAAATACACCTTCTCCCAGGGTTCTCAAGAGACATTCATTCTTGTTTTATACATATGTGGGTTACAAGTCGACTTATAAGAGTTTAAGCCGAATGTACCTCGAAAGGTCACCTATATCCCCAAGTATCCCTCAGTATTCAGCGTACCAACCAGTTTTTCGTGTAGTTTCCGTTAAAATACACCTTCTTCAAAGGTTATCAAGAAGCATTCATTCTTGTTTTGTACATATCTGGGATACAAGTCGACTCATAATCGTTTAAGCCGAATGTTCCTTGGAAGGACGCCTATACCCTCTAGTATCTCTCAGTATTCCGCTTACCAACTTGTTTTTCGTGTAGTTTCCGTTAAAATACACCTTCTTCAAAGGTTCTCAAGAGGCATTCATTCTTCTTATATACATATGTGGGATACAAGTCGACTTATAAGAGTTTAAGCCAAATGTACCTCGAAAGGACGCCTATATCCCCAAGTATCCCTCAGTATTCCCCTTACCAACTAGTTTTTCGTGTTGTTTCCGTTAAAATACACCTTCTCCCAAGGTTCTCAAGAGACATTGATTCTTGTTTTATACATATGTGGGTTACAAGTCGACTTATAAGAGTTTAAGCCGAATGTACCTTGAAAGGTCACCTATATCCCCAAGTATCCCTCAGTATTCCGCTTACCAACTAGTTTTTCGTGTAGTTTCCGTTAAAATGCACCTTCTTCTAGGGTTCTCAAGAGTCATTCATTCTTCTTTTATACATATGTGGGTTACAAGTCGACTTATAAGCGTTTCAGCCGAATGTACCTCGAGAGGTCACCTATATCCCCAAGTATCCCTCAGTATTCAGCTTACCAACTCCCCCCCCCCTTCCGAGAGCAGGAACAAAGCTGGAAAAGAAAACACAAAGAAACGGTAAAAACGCTAACAAACGCGAATAAATCAGAACAACAATAATCGAAACGCACCCAGAGCACAAGCATAGACTAACGGGCAAATCCAGAGCAGATAACAGTACAACACGGCGGATAAAACGAGAAAGAGGAAAAACCGCGCGAATACGAGAAGAGCCACGATCGAGAGCTCGAAAGCGTCAAAAATAGAAACTAAGACACAGGGCTAGACAAGTTGTTCGATGATTCATTAACGAAAGAAAAGAAGCAGCCCAGACTCGCCGGATCCGCAGACAGCAGACTGCTCCAGACACGACACAAATCGACAAAAAAAGGAAAAACGATCAACCCACAAACATAGAGATCGAACGAAACAACCAGATGAACAGAATGGAAAAAAAGAGATGAGACCGCACAAGCACGGGGAAAGCAACAATCGTCGATGAAAGAAATAAGACGATCAAAAACCATAAAAACAAAACCACACGAACGAGCAAATAGAATGAACAAAAAGTAAAACCGCGCGGACACGAAACGAGCCACGATCGTGAACGCGAAAACACCTAAAGACAGAAAACGAGGTCAAAGAATTAGACAAGTTGTTCGATGATTTATTAGCGAAAGAAAGAAACAGCCCAGACTCGCCGGACCCACAAACACCAGGTTGCTCCAGACACGACACAAAGACGACAAAAAACGAAACGATCAACCCATGAACATAGAGATCAAACGGAACAACCAGATGAACAGAATGGAAAAAAAAGAGAAGAGACCGCACAAGCACGGGGAAAGCAACAATCGTCGATGAAAGAAGGAAGACGATCAAAAACCATAAAAACAAAACCACACGAACGAACAAATAAAACGAAAAAAGGTAAAACCGCGCGGACACGAAACGAGCCACGATCGAGAACGCGAAAACGCCTAAAAAGAGAAAACGAGGCCAAAGAATTAGACAAGTTGTTCGATGATTTACTAGCGAAAGAAAGAAACAGCCCAGACACGCCGGACCCACAGACATCAGGTTGCTCCAGACACGACACAAAACGACAAAAAACGAAACGACCAACCCATGAACATAGAGATCGAACGGAACAACCGAACGTACAAAATGGAAAAGAAGTGAGACCGCACAAGCACGGGAAAAGCAACGATCATCGGTGAAAGAAAGAAGACGATCAAAAACCAGGAAAACAAAAACCACACGAACGAACAAATAAAACGAAGAAAAGGTAAAACCGCACGGACGCGAAACGAGCCACGATCGAGAACGCGAAAACGCCCAAGGACAGAAAACGAGGCCAAAGAATTAGACAAGTTGTCCGATGATTTCTTAACGAAAGAAAGAGACAGCCCAGACTCGCAGGAACGAAGGCCGACGTACCGACGTGAACGCGACAAAAGAACACGCACAAAAAACGATACAAAGACACGAGGGAGACGAGTGCCGACGGGACTGCGTCCGACGTTCTGCCGCTGTCCGGGTGGTTACCGGCGCGTCGGTAGCGCGTCGGTAGCGCGTCGAAGGCCGACGGACTGAGACACGTCCGTCAAAAGGCCGGACCTACGCGCCGGGTACGCCGTAGAAACGAACCTCCCGCGAAAGAGAAACAACGTCGGAACGAGCAACGACGTAACGACGCGGACGCGACAAAAAAGAGCAAGCAAAGAAGACGACACAAAGAGACGAGGGAGACGAGTGCCGACGGGACTGCGCCCGGCGTTCCGCCGCTGTCCGGGTGGTTACCGGCGCGGCGGTTCGAAAAGCGCGTCGAAGGCCAACGGACTGAAACACGTCCGTCAAAAGGCCGGATCTCCGCGCTGGGTACGTCGTCGAAACGAGCCTCCCAAGAAACGAAACAACGTCGAAACGCGCAACGACATAGAAGGAACGTCGCTGGAAAACAGGCGACGAAGAACGACACGAAGCGTCGAAAAAGAACGACGCTCGAAGAAGACGACAAACAGACGCGAAAAAAGAAAAACTAAGAAGAAACAGAAAACAGTAAACCAGACCGAATCGACCTGGTGCTTTAGCGCTCACGGCGGTGTCCACCGGAGGACCTGTACCCGAGATGTTATCGCGACTGTCCGCGGGGCGGACAGCCGGTACGGCCAGCGGGCCGCGGATCAGCCGAGCCGAGAGCCGCGGAACGCAGACCGGGATGTAGACTTGGACGCGAATCTCGATCGCGGACTCGTCAAAGTTCCGGTCGCGGTCGGCCGACGCGACGCCTGTCCGGATGGGAACAGGCGAAAGGCGGGAGGTCAGTTCGTACACCGGGGAAACGTAAGAAAAACTTAGCTCATCCCATACCCTCCCCCCCCCTTAGTTAGTGCCCTCCGGTTTCGCGGGAGTCGGACTGCTCCGGAGGCGTCCACGAAGCGACAGCAGGGCTGTAAAAAGTCCCGAATGAAGACTTGGAGCCTTAGCGGAACGCGGGCTACTCGTTGAAGTTGCGGTCCCGAGGAGCTCTAAGGTGCCCATTCACTCTGATCAAACGGGGTCGCGATCTACTTCTACCGTTCTTTCTCTCGACTATCGCTGAACCATCAGTCTGATTAGAATAAAATCTCGTCGTCCAAGAGGGACGAAAGTCCCTCCCTACCTCTCCCTTTCCACCGCTATCGCGAAGGGTCGAGTCACGCGAGGGGAAAAATAGAAAACCGGATCGCGCCGATCTCCCCACCTGTCCAAGCGACGCGATTCGGTTCCGGGATCGACAGCAGCGCAGCCGCTCAAGATCCCAGGCGCTAGCAAATCGATTAGAGTTACATTACGCCGCGAAACTTGCCACATACGAACCGACCGCAGATCGCCGGCCGCCCGTAGGAGAGGGGTTGTCCGCGCGCCGGGTTGATACCCCGACGTCCAACACGAGGCCCGAAAGGCCATCTAGCTCGATCCCGCTAGGTAGAACGGCCGCCCGGGCACGGGCGCTTCGACGAGTAATCTGCCGCGGGGTAAGCCCGCGCGTGTTTGGAGCCCCGCACGGCGATGAAAGGTCGGAGTCATCACCAGCCGGTGAAGTTGCGGCACGTCTAGACGACGTGGAAGTTGGATGCACCGGAGGCAGTTGTCAGACTGTCGACGAGAAAAAGGCCGATTCCGCTGTCCAGGGGATCCACGTGGATCCACTGCGCCACCATAGGCTAAAATAAAATAAAATAAAATAAAATAAAATAAAATATATCCCCAAGTATCCCTCAGTATTCCGCTTACCAGCAAGTTTTTCGGGTAATTTCTGTTGTAATACACCTTCTTCTAGGGTTCTCAAGAGGCATTCATTCTTGTTTTATACATATGTGGGATACAAGTCGACTTATAAGCGTTTAAGCCGCATGTAACTTGAAAGGACGCCTATATCCTCATGTATCCCTCAGTATTCCGCTTACCAACCAGCTTTTCGTGCAGTTTCCATTAAAATACACCTTCTCCCAGGGTTCTCAAGAGACATTCATTCTTGTTTTATACATATGTGGGTTACAAGTCGACTTATAAGAGTTTAAGCCGAATGTACCTCGAAAGGTCACCTATATCCCCAAGTATCCCTCAGTATTCAGCGTACCAACCAGTTTTTCGTGTAGTTTCCGTTAAAATACACCTTCTTCAAAGGTTATCAAGAAGCATTCATTCTTGTTTTGTACATATCTGGGATACAAGTCGACTCATAATCGTTTAAGCCGAATGTTCCTTGGAAGGACGCCTATACCCTCTAGTATCTCTCAGTATTCCGCTTACCAACTTGTTTTTCGTGTAGTTTCCGTTAAAATACACCTTCTTCAAAGGTTCTCAAGAGGCATTCATTCTTCTTATATACATATGTGGGATACAAGTCGACTTATAAGAGTTTAAGCCAAATGTACCTCGAAAGGACGCCTATATCCCCAAGTATCCCTCAGTATTCCCCTTACCAACTAGTTTTTCGTGTTGTTTCCGTTAAAATACACCTTCTTCGAAGGTTCTCAAGAGGCATTCATTCTTGTTTTATACATATGTGGGATACAAGTCGACTCATAATCGTTTAAGCCGAATGTTCCTTGAAAGAACGCCTATACCCTCTAGTATCCCTCAGTATTCCGCTTACCAACTTGTTTTTCGTGTAGTTTCCGTTAAAATACACCTTCTCCTAGAGTTCTCAAGAGGAGTTCATTCTTGTTTCATACATATGTGAGTAGGATAGGTAGGCGGGTTTAAACCCTGGAGTGCTCAGGGGATCGCGGGGCAGCGGGGGCATACGGTGACGCGCGGGATGCGCAGCGAGGGGGACGGGCACGTGTGGGACCTTCATAGTGTGCGGGGAGAGGCATCGCGAACGTACGCGGGCCCTAACGCGGTTTACGGCGAAGAGGGGATCATTGCG
>NW_017176667.1:0-937 GCF_001652005.2 Ceratina calcarata | reverse complement strand
ACGTTAAAGGGTTGAATATGCAAATAACGCAGTTCAACAGGAAAAAATCTATTACGTGATTCTTATGGAGTTTCTCATGCTAAAAACAAATCTAGGATTGTCAGTCCGAGAAATATCGGTTTTTGTAGAAATCCATGACTTTCGGGAAAAATTAGGTATTACATGTTTCTGTTAATGGTTTCCTTATCAGAAATGTTTGTAGAATCCAATATCGTGTAGCAAATTGCTGGAAGAAAGGATTTTCACATAAATACAAAAATAGTACGTGCAAAAGTGCAACTTTTTAGCAATCTTTAGCAATCAAAAATTGGTTTACATGGATTTATTATGGAAAGTCTCTCCTATCTGTTGATTAAAAAATGAACTCCCTGACGCTCTTTATTTTCATGTAATACTACATTTTCCAGAGAATTCTGTATTGTACAATTAAAAGACCGAGCAATGGAGTTTATATTTATGCAAATACTTGTTAATCTCACTGGCATCTCGGTCCCGTTGCACATTTAAACGAAAACACAATTTCGGCATAGAAGGCTGACCGGTTTTGGACACCGACCTCGACGCGTGGACGTCATTTCAATTATTAAACCATCGACATTACTTTAATGTCAGGGTTACCGTTCGGTAAACATTCAGAACTATTTTCGTTGTTAGAAATTCATGTATTTTCCTTATACGCATACGCAGTTCAATATAAAAAGGAAATCAGTGATAACAGACATTTACTCTTCCATATTTAACTTGAGAAGCAACATCCATTGAGTGACGTGAATGACTGTCTGCATCGATAATTAATAGACGTGGGTTTCATCCATTTATAAATGGAAATGATACTTGAGAGAATGATTCTTGACCCGTTTTTAATCGTGTTAGCTTTTCCTATGGGGCAAGACTTGAAAAAAATGAGGCATAAATCTATTACTATTTTCAGATCTTG
>NW_017176666.1:0-938 GCF_001652005.2 Ceratina calcarata | reverse complement strand
CGTATTATAGCGAAACCGTGTTATAAGATGCCGTGTTGAAGGAGGGCTACCTGTAATTGCACTCGGCTGCGTTTAAAGCCCTCGAGGGATAGGCAATAGGTAATTCTTTCCCGTCTGATTCTTGGCTGAGGACGCCTTCCACCGCGTATCCCGAGGCGTCGGTGGTGACATGAAACTCTCGTTCAAAATCCGAGTATCGGAGAATGGGTTCTTCGCATAATTTCTGTTTAAAGTAATTAAAAGCAGTCTGTTGAGCGTCTCTCCAAACAAACGGAGCGCCTCTCTTTAGTAAGCTGGTTATTGGTCTAGCGTGTTTGGCGAAGTCCGGAATGAATCTGCGATGGTATCCAGATAGAAATCCTTTGACCCTCTTTACCGATGATGGCGGGGGCATGTCATGGATGGCGTCTATCTTTTTAGGGTCAGGTTTAACGCCATCCTCTGTTATGACGTGACCCAGATAAGGGACCTCCTTTCTTAGCAATCCGCACTTCGTTGTCTGGACCTGTATGTTTGCCTCGCGAAGTCTCGCTGCCAATCGTCGAAACTTGATAGCATGCTCCTCGAGGGAGCTCGCGTATATGACTGCATCGTCTACATAGACAAACATCTCGGACCCTTGAAAGCCCATGAGCATACGATCCAACGTCCGCCGGGAAGTTCCGGGGGCATTCATGAGTCCGAACGTCATCCTCGCGTACTCATAATGCCCGTAAGGTGACGAGAATGCTGTTTTCTCGGCATGTTCCGAGTGCATAGGTATTTGGTGGAACCCGGAAGCCAAGTCGATGCCCGAGAAGTATTTGTCTCTTCCCAATTGGTCTAAAATCTCCGTAATATTGGGCAGCGGATACGCGTCCGGTATCGTTTTCGCGCCCAGCAATCGGTAGTCAATTACCATCCGCCATTTCTTCTGTCCATCAGGGCCCGGTTTCTTT
>NW_017176665.1:0-938 GCF_001652005.2 Ceratina calcarata | reverse complement strand
ATACGTTACATTAAGTACATTATTATCATAGTAATAAGTGTGTTGAAAAAAAAAGAAAAAAAAAGTGTGTGTGTAGTTCTACGTGGTGTGAGGATCCTGTACATAATTTGGGTTAGTCATAAGATTTTAGGTTAAGGAATGCGTGGGATGTGACTGTTTAAATGTGTGAATATGAGTGTAAGGGCCACATGCTTGTCGCCTAAGAGGTAGGGGTGAGTGCATGGACCAGAATAAGACAGTATATGCCGCATGGGACTGTTCCTCTTCTTCTCGTGACCCATCTACCTCTTGTTTATAATTGAATCGTTTGGTGCTGTTCTGAGTCCGATGTTTTTATCGCAGCAATTTTATGTGAAATTATGATGCTATGCAGAGTTTGATTATTCGGTTTCGAGCAAGAATTGTGGAAAATAATGAATCGAGTTGGAGAAAGATAATAAAATACGATGATTTTAAGATTGGATTTTTCGCAATCGCAATAATGATTAATCGCTCTCTGATACTATCAGTTTATGTACATTTCGGAGTGCACGCACTTCGTAATTGTTTTTGTGTTATCTGATTTATGTTTGTTCTAAAAACGTGGATGATCGAGTAGAGAAGATGCGATAGAACCATATTTTTTAACACGATCCATCGTTATTTGTTGCAGACATTTCGTAAGCCGTCAAGACCGCTAACCGTGTCCGCATGGCGAATATTCGGATCGTCAAAAGCCGGTGGTACGTGGAAACGGGAGCAGAGGATACCAGGGCGAGCGGACGAAACGCGCGGACTCGCGAAGGTTTGTCTGGCGAACATTCGTGACGAGGATCGGCGTGGCTCGCGATGATCGCGGAACGCGATTGCGTAACAGCGATATCGTCGGACGAGTTTACGCGATGCAGTAACCTTTGTGGATAATATGCAACCTAAACGATGTATGATCATCAATAACA
>NW_017176664.1:0-939 GCF_001652005.2 Ceratina calcarata | reverse complement strand
AAAACATAAGAAGAATCTGTGATAAAAATCTGTACGACCTTGCGATAAATTATTCCTGGAGGAGACCGAGAAACTCGCAGTAGATGGCGAGAGAAATTTAATGGCAGAAATCGCCGGCATTCTTCGACGGAAATTAGAAAATAGCGATGCAGTAACCGTATGACTAGATACTTTCTATTATCGAATCAACGTTTATCAATAGAAGAGGAAGCTCTGTGCTTCTTTGCTTATTTTCAAATTAAACACTTCGACTAGAATACGTGCTAGAAACCTGCTTATGAATTAATCATAAGATCTATGATTTACGACTGGAAAACTGAAAAACGAGCTAATTGAGGAAACAGCGAGTTTATACAATGCAACGGACGACGGGTGAGAAAGGCATTATTTGCATTTGAAAAAAAGCGAATAGAAACATTATTTAATGTCGGTGCAACAAAGGGCAAAGCCGAACGTGTAAATTAAGGAAAAACAGAATTGGCTGGACCGAGGATTCTTGACTCGCATGGACGAGTGAAATGGAACGACATGCTTTCCCCGGGCACGTATGTACACGGTTGGTTAGCACGCGTCAATGACGAGATCCACTTTTTCCATTCTGCTGACTTTCATTTACCGAACGGCTGATTCTAAACGAGAAACAATCGATCGGTCGATCTTCTCGCGGAAATTCTTCGCCTTTTTCATCGGCCTTTGTTTCAACGTGTATGTATGTATGTACATATGTACGACACGAGCGAAAGTGGAAGACGCTCAGCTATTGTGCTCGATGCTATTTGCAGACGACGTGATCTTCAAAGGCCAGATGCATTCCTCGGTCGTAGCTTAGTACAATCAAAATAATTGACACTGCAAGAATTCACCTTTTTATACAATTCGTCTCGCTAAATGAACTTTGAAACATAAGAACCAACACTGCCTTATAGCATATAAAACGCT
>NW_017176663.1:0-939 GCF_001652005.2 Ceratina calcarata | reverse complement strand
CATAAACAATTATATCTTCTAATCTATTGACATGAGGAAGTTAAAATTTACAGCGTATGTAGATCAGGCAACGTATGTTCAAAACATATCCAAAGCTCATTAAAATCGGACCTTGGGTTTCTCAGAAAAATATTCCGCGCCAACTGTTGTGAGTTGCGAGAGGATACTCCCGTTGCCTTGGTGCTACGCGCCAATTTAATATTGCGTAGCTGATGAAGTTTCAGGATTGATTCCCAGTAAAAAAATGGACACAGCTGATGGTTTTTTAAATTATTGTATTAAAAACTCCACTACAACGTCGTACTGCTGGTTCCTTACAAGTTGTCTTATCTTATGCTGTTGGCGGTCAAGCTCGAACTGTCCTGGTTAGTCTGGTCTCTCGTTTCGCAGAGACGTATTGAGGAATGGGGATGGTGATTTTCTTTGGTTTGCGCAAGATTTTGGATTGGTTGGAATGTTTCTGTCAAGGTGGTGAGGGGGGAACGAGGATGACGCCCTTTGGATGGTTAAAAAAGGAAAGCAGAAAAAACTAAGGTGGTGGTAGAAAACGGTTGAAGGGAAAGTGTCCAGAAATAGCGGGTATCTGCGTAATGAACTTTTTGGCTGGGTTATGGAATTACTTGTAGTAGAAGGACGTCTTATCCTTCTGGAAGGCATTTCCGGTAATTACGGTGCGTAGGTGGTAAAAAACATATTTTGCTAATTGTTAGGATTAGTTTCTCACACCGGGTATATATATGTAAGAGCTACGATGTGAACGCACGCGTTACCGTGTGACACGAACAACTTCGGCTTGTACGAATCCGCGAATCAGGAACAAGCGAATAACAATCGAGAAATGCGGAAATCCCTTCCCGAAATCTTCTCGATCACTCCTAACATGAACGGCGTACGGAGTAGCAGTGTTTGATTTACGATCTTTATTAAAACTCAGCTTAA
>NW_017176662.1:0-939 GCF_001652005.2 Ceratina calcarata | reverse complement strand
TTATTGATAGAAGCAATTTTCTTTTTACGTATTACTAATGTTAATAAAGTTATTGTAAAAAAACTAGGTGTACAAATACTTTTTGGACCACAATTAGGGAATGCCACTTTACGACAGGCCTAAATACACACTTAAGAGTGTTCTTTCGATCGGGGATAGGTACATGAACGAAATGCTAAATTTTTTCTCCGCGCCGAACGAAAAAAAAAACATTCCAAACAAGTTTCGTTCGGCGCGTTCTAAGAATTGGGGAAGGACAATGATTTACAGTGTGTATTATATGTGACTAACAAGGGAAGGCTCCGACCTTGTCGACTGTACGATTTTCTGCAAGATAATAGAACACATGTCCAGATTGACGTTCGTTAAATATTAGGAATAGACAATCAATATTTTGTGAGATATAAATAATTAAAGTTACATACCAGGATTATGTACAGTATTATCTGCCGTTTTCCTAGTATTTAACGTACATCAATCTGGACATGTGTATTACTATCCTACAAGAAATCATAAAGATCGCAGTGGACAAGGTCGGAGCCTTCCCCTGTAAGTGATCTTTCAATAGAAAACATAAACAATATTCGACGAAGTAAATTCAACTGACTCTAAAAACGAAAAATGAAACTAGAATAAGAGAAAATGTGTGGCGGCTCCTGCCAGCTTGCCGCGCTCTGCCTTACCGACAGTGCGGCGTGCAAGACCGCTTCGCAAACAGCGGCTAGCTCCGCGTCTGGATTTTTAGTGCCAATGACGTTATTCGTTTGTTCGCGCGTTTCAGAGCCAGCTCTGGCTACCTCGTTTTCGGACATCAAGCACAGTTTTCCTGTACTTTTCGTGTACTTGTTCATTGTTATAAAAAATACATAGTTAATCTCTTATTTGCCGACTGAACACGCATAGAGATTTTAGGAAACCACTAAAATCTCCACAAATGCA
>NW_017176661.1:0-940 GCF_001652005.2 Ceratina calcarata | reverse complement strand
TATATATTATTTTATTCATGTTACATAAAATGTCCTATGTGAAACTAAACTTGGGCTAATCGAAGCTGTCGACGTGAACATGATTGACGATACATAGTAAATGAAAAATAATTAAACGCCCAGTAGGAAGTCTCGCTACTTGCCTAAGTTTTAATTCGTCTCCTTGAGGCACTCGAAAACGATCCATTGTCTCGGGGTCTAATAAATCCGATAACGCGAAATCGATTTCGATTTATTGTATCCAGTAGTTAACCAGTTACATTTACGAAGGGGGTATTAAAAAATTAACGACGCGTGCGCTGATAAAAATTTCAAATTATATCCCCCGGCAACGCGTTTACGTCCGGCGTTTATTATTTAACGTCATGCCCGATTTCCCATTTCCGCCTCGCGTTTAAACCACGCTTTAGAATAAATTCATTCATATTTATATGCTGACGTAGTGAAATATTTACACGTTGGGATTAAAAGGTAAGTTAAAATAAATACGTAAATTAGAATGAATATGTTCGTTTGAATATGAAACTTATAAAATTGCCCTTTTTCACGCTTTACTCATTTTAATGTACGTCTGAAATTGCACGCGATGAACTGTTGTATAATTTTTGATCCTCTCTCTTGGAATTATGCATTAGTACAGTTGTTAACGAGCAACCGCTATGCCGTGGGAATTATTTTGGTAACATCATCATCGCAGCTTAACGTTTTCTGGCCACGTGGCTTATTAATTCCACCGCCCATTAGAGGTGTTACATTATTCATTGCATATTACATTTTGTCCAATTAGTATATTCGTGGTACGGTGAAATTTTCTGTCGATTATTATTAATATCATTCAGACTAATCTTCATATTTGGATCTCATTTTCTGGTTCCACTTTCGTCATTAGTTAGCATTAAGTTCAATCTTTTAGAATTAACATACTATTATACTTATAATT
>NW_017176660.1:0-941 GCF_001652005.2 Ceratina calcarata | reverse complement strand
ATGAGTCATAAATTATTATTCAACTAAATGAATTGGATAATTCTTGATTTTATAATATATTTAAGCACAGAGACGGAACTAATTGTAAGAGATAACAAATGGCCTGACACTTGTGTATGATACGGTGCGAGGGGAGGTGAGATTTGCCTAAGTGCGTGAGCTTAATTACATGCGGAATATATGTACGAAAAAGAGCAGTCGCCTCTTCGAGAGTTGAAAGAGGACCTCTTATCCGTTTCAAGTGGCTACCGAAGAGTAGGAACGCGTCCACTCGACACGTAGAAGAATAATTATTATTACCGAAACATAATCTGCGGTCTCTTAACAACTGGATCGATCGCGGTTACGCTAATTAATTATCCATTATCGTGGCCCGGCGAAAATCTAATTTCCATCGCCATTATGGTCTCCCGCTCTCAGCGATAAGATTAAAACTAATGGGATTACGCGAGAATCACTCTTTGAGAATTTTCGTAGCAGGAAGTATCTTTGGATCTTACAGAAATTTATATTGTCATACTATTTTTAATATGCAGTCAATATTTACGTGTACAATCATTTATAGAAACTTTATTTACTAGACGGAAATGTTTTAAAATAATACTAGAATAGTAACGTTATTAACGAGAGTTCTCCAACTCTTAGTACATAAATAAAAAAGAAATTTAATAAGAACTGAAACGGAAACTCAATAAGGAAAATCGAAGTTAATGGAATGAGAAACGTGTTTCCTTCTAAAATTGAAACTGGAATTCCGGGAGAAAACTTCATCCGGACCAAAGTTGACGGAATCGATGCTAATTAATTCATTACTAGCTCCGCCGAAACCTGTTCCGCCGAACGAACAATCGTGAACGAATCAACGCCTACGCCGGGCTTTGGCGACCTTAACGTGGCTCGGTGGGTGCGGTGCACGACAATATAGGGTGTCCCATGAAATT
>NW_017176659.1:0-941 GCF_001652005.2 Ceratina calcarata | reverse complement strand
TTGTAGTACCAATTCTTAGAACACAGAAAAAAATAGTAGTTGTACGACTTTATAATAATTACTTTATTATATTCCACTTAAAATTCGCTCACAGCAAAAGATAATATACTATACTCAAAACACGTATAATTTTTTGCAGAGATTGTATGGTCAAACAAATCTTAAGTTGTCTGGTCCAATATTAAAAAAATTATTCCGTTTTGACATGTGTTCGAATATTAATGGTCACTGTGGAAGCAGCACATTAATTAAATCATTTCTGTCCACTAAAATAAAATGGAAATTTATTTTAAATTAAGTATTCATCAAGAACCTTGAATTGATAGTTTCAGGATAATTGATAGTTCAACATAAATTCAAGAAATAAGGTAAATGTTCCAATTTCTGTTCTCACAGTATGAAATTGTGCCATGAACAGAAATTAGAGTTTAATAAATATGAATAAGTAGAAGGTAGATTAAGATGTATATGATTAAATAAATCAGCAAATGGAATTCATAATAAATATACTGCGGATTTTATGCATTTATAGCCAAATTGATCGAGTGAAAAACAGAAAAATATATATAATGTACAAAATTGCATAAATTATCAACAGCAAAATACATAGCACAATTTTTACAGGATTATAGGACATTGTTACTAAATATAAAAGGAGTGCGAGAATTCGAAAATGTCGGGACGAGAATTTTTCTCGGGATTAACACGGGTTCTTGATCATTTCGAGATTCTCGTTATAACAAACTAACAAACGAAAATAAATGAATAAATTTTGCAATATAATGTTCCAGGCCGCTTTAATTGTCGAACATTTCATACCCCAATTGATTTTGTTGAGTCACATAACAATAACCGAGTCATTGACATTTTTAGGAATACCGAACATTTAGGGGAACTCATTTTATATCCTCATTCCCTAATCTTACCATTGAATTTATTTT
>NW_017176658.1:0-941 GCF_001652005.2 Ceratina calcarata | reverse complement strand
TAGAAATATTGCTTCATAAATGGTGAATACGATAGTAAATACTCTGAAACATAGACGATTTCAACGAGTGTCTATTATTCAACGAACATCGTATTCCAGTGACCACTGCTGAAATGGTTAAAACGTTTCGATGAAAATGTTGAGATAGAATAATCCCAATTCCCAAATTGATTTGTTTCGAACCTGAAACTAGAGGTGCCATTATACAAAGAAATTTTGTTCTTTCTCTCTTTTTTAATTTAGAGTTGATGTTTCAATAAGAGCATTAATTGTAAGATAGAATGGAGAAGAGTATGATAAATATAATCTCAACTTTTAAAGATGTCACGATCATATACAGCTTGAATCCTTCGTTTCATATTCTTATTTTTCCTTGTAATTCACATCTTTCTTCCTGTTTACATTCATTTATCATCACTATACATATGTATGTATGGAGCGAAACAGTTGAAAGGTACGATACTTACAATGAAATCTCGTTAATAATAACGTGACCGAACCACAAATTACGTGGAAGTAAACATCGATTCATTTTCGAATAGCTAATTTTGCTTATAATGAAATGTGAGACAAACAATACGTATGTTCGCGATTACAATATATTTCAATTTTCCATGAGTTTTAAGCATGAATTCAAAATCAACGAACAATAGTTCTTGTACAGCTTGAGACAATAATTTCTGATCAACTCCGGCTTTTGTTAATTTTCCCTAAGAGAACAAGATTCAAAAAGAGTAATAAGTCTGTTTTGTTTCTTTAATGCTCGATTTGGTATCTTGAATCGATCTGGTTAATTCTAGTCGTCTATGCAATTTTTCCATTAAAATTGTTTTCATTTTGAAATGTCAAAATTATGTAAAAATCAGCAGCATCAACGCGAGATCGAGCATTGAAAAGAGGTCAGATTTATTACTGCTTTTTAATCTCGTCCCCCTAAAGGA
>NW_017176657.1:68946-69690 GCF_001652005.2 Ceratina calcarata | reverse complement strand
TGTACCACTACGTGGCATCACTTGAAATGATTGAGACCAACTGAGCGGGACTAACGTCCTTAAACACTTTCTTTAGCGAAAAAGTTGTCTGTTTTGGGACACCCTGTATGTAGAAACATTCTATGAGTGCATCGTTACTTCGGAAAATTACGTTCTTGTATATTCTCATGCGTGGAATTTACGGGAACAATTATTTGCGAGCTCAATAATAGATAGTTTCATAATTCAACGAAAGTTGTCGGACACGCGCGCCGCGTAAATTCCTCACGGCGAACGCAATATCGCGCGACTTTAAGGAACAATATCGGGGTTAAATATTGGGAGCATCTGCGTGCCACCTGTGGCACACACATTCGCCTACGTATTTCCTATAATCGGACGACCTCCCTCCCCGTCTTTCGGATATACAATACTGTTCGCCGACGATAAGTTGCCCTGAGGACCACCCGATTTATGCATGCAAATTCGTAAAACGACGCGACGAACGACCGACCTATTCTCACGCAAATCCGTCTCGCCAAATAAATCTGTCAGCTACTTCAACGTGACTCCGCTCGGTCAAATTTTGCCAACGACGTCAGAGATCGAGGTTTTAAGATTGTATGACCAGTAAGATCCCTGCCAAAAGTTTCAGACAATATTTCAAGCAAAGAACTTTAAAAAAAAAATGATAATTACAGAGGAGGAAGGTTTATAAAATTGTTCCTCCTTTTTCTCGGTTATAAGGAATTTTGAATGCATAAT
>NW_017176657.1:64604-67304 GCF_001652005.2 Ceratina calcarata | reverse complement strand
GAATAACATAATTTTTCAGAATTTTTCAACATTTTCAAAATCTCTGACGAACGTCCTTAATTCTCAATTGATTTAAGACGTGTTTCAATGAGAACACTGATAAGTAAGACTCGAGTCTGTACGAATAGTTCTTCTACAGTATGACTGGTTTTTACATTTTACATTCTTTTTACATAGACCTAAGCAAAAAGTTACCATTGAACTCTGCTGCACGTGACACTATGAAATTCTCCCAATAAATTAATCGGATTAATGATACTCTGTGAACGCATCGGATTCGTGAATTTGAAATGTCGCGCATACGCACGTTCTTCGAATTAAACGAACCGATTTACACGAAATGATTAAATAATCATTTCTATTATGCAGAAAATTATTCTGTCCTTAATGGTATTAACGATAATGGACGACAGGACAAAATTTCAAATATGGTTTCAATTTTCCGAAAATATTTTACTCAGCCATTTAATGCTGGATTAATTATGTTTGTGGTTACTATTTTTCTGCGTGTCACAGATGAATAAATCGTGTGAGCCACGTGGAATTCATTAGGGTTTCCCCCAATACGCGTGTCTTGGGAATCCGTCGGTTATCAAGATGGAATACACGACGCGTATTTATCAAAATAATCTGAAATCTCCCCCGATTTAAAGAATAGCTAATGAACCAATTAATCAACCCGATCATTTTCAACCGACGTTCAGTAACGATTATCGTTCGGATAATGAATTCGTTTCAGGAGCTCATCGAGGCTGACTCAGAATAAAGACATGCACGTAATTGAACGAGTTACAAGGTAAAACGTCGTATGATTCAGGATTAACCCTTTGACTACGGCAGACTTTGGCACGCACTGGCCGTACAGTACGGTACGAATTCATTCGAGACGTCCACTGGGTACGGCGAAATTTTTCGTTAGACATGCATTTCTCAGGAAGTATATTAAAATATTCAAAATACTGAAATTTATTACATTAAACGAATATTACTTGAAGTGAACATTAATTTTAAGCTTTTTTTAAATAACTTTCTACATTACTCTACATTACCATAAGACCAATTATAAAATTTTAAAATAGGCGGAACAAGCGAAATTTGATTTGGACGCCAATTGGCGCCTACAGTACCGGGAAGCCAATATGTTTCGGACGCCAATTGGCGCCTACAGTACCGGAAAGCCAATGTGTTTCGGACGCCAATAGGCGCCAACAGTAGTCAAAGGGTTAAANGCTGGGGTGTTCCTGTTCCATTCCCAGGTGCAGTGCGTAATAGTCCGGGCGCTCGTAACACAAAAAATGGAACAATTTTTTACAGTCTGCCATTGATAGGGGAAATATTTACAGCCACAAGCTGTAGATAGATGTACTTAAAAATCTTCGTTACGTGTTAATGCATACTTAAACATTAACTTTAGTTAGCAAAAAGAACGTAGTTTCTTGAAACAACTTTCAAACAGTCTGCCTTGTGAAATTTCGTCAACTTTACGCTAACATTAGCCTAAATTGAGCTTGGCAGATTGTAAAAAATTGTTCTTAGACGATTGTTCTTATACGATTTAATTGCTAACTAACATAAGTACGCTTTATTCTTGTACTGGAGAAAACCATCTGCCAATAAGCTTTTCATGGATTGCGCAATCTTGCCTTGTGCTCAAATAAATGGCAGACTGTTTGAAAGTTGTTTCAAGAAACTACGTTCTTTTTGCTAACTAAAGTTAATGTTTAAGTATGCATTAACACGTAACGAAGATTTTTAAGTACATCTATCTACAGCTTGTGACTGTAAATATTTCCCCTATCAATGGCAGACTGTAAAAAATTGTTCCATTTTTTGTGTTACGAGCGCCCGGTCTAAATTGGCGCCTACAGTACCGGGAAGCCAATGTGTTTCGGACGCCAATAGGCGCCAACAGTAGTCAAAGGGTTAAATGCATGCAAGAGATTTGGTCGTTTAATCGAGAGTGACTCACCGCTCAGGTAGAAATGGCTGGTGCTGTTGTACAGGTTGGTCACGATGGGTTTGATGTTGTCGAAGGTCATCGTTTTCATCAGATTCTCCTTGAGATCCAAGAAGTTGACGCCGGGCGCGCCGGAGAGGAAGTCCGGCTCGAGAGTGACCAGCTTGTTTTTGCTGAGTCTCAGCTTCCTGAGGTTCTTCATCCCGTCCAGCGCCTTGTCGGAGATATACACGATCTCGTTCTTGTCTAACTCGAGCTCTCGGAGCGACGGCATCTCGATGAACGTTCGATCGCCGATCATCGCTATCAAATTGTTGCGCAGGTCGAGGGTGACGAGTTTCCTAAGACCGTGGAAACTGTCCGCGGTGATCACCTTGATCTGGTTATTGAACAGCTCGAGCTCCTCCAACGAGGTGAGATGCTTGAACGCCTTGTCGTGAAGCGTGCTGATGTTGTTCACGCTTAGATGGAGCGACTTCAACGAAGGTAGATTGACGAACGTGTCCCTGGAAAATTGAATGAACCAGGAGTTAAACGACGGGGAATGCATTTCCGCGGGCGAACTAGACGAAGGACCATGAAAACCTACGAGCAGCTCTTTATGACTGCGTCGAAAGATGCATCCGTGAATCGAATTTAGACTCGCGTTCAAACGACGTTATCGTGCTGTTTCTAGTCTGGCAGAACCGTGGTTCCGGTGATGGATGACAACGAGATTCCTTAAGGATGTATTGGCTATACAG
>NW_017176657.1:62956-64234 GCF_001652005.2 Ceratina calcarata | reverse complement strand
GTATGAAGTGTATATTGTTTATCGGAAACTATCTGTGAAAGAAAGTGAAACTAGGATGGGAATCGGTTTTAGGAGCTCTCGGAGCGGAGCCAGCAATTAGTCGGACCCTCCAATCAGACAGAATCGTGCGCGAGACTCCCCTCCGATTTCTTTCAATCCGTTCACAATACGTATTCTCTTTTTCGAAAGGTATAGAAAGAGCGAGAGGGAGGAGCAGGAGGAGGCGATTCACGCCACGTACTCGTCCTCGCGAGCTTTTGTCGCGTTTCACGCCGCGTTTCACCGTAAGTGGCGGCTTTTAGCCGAAAGTCGACCGATCGAGATATCACTTTTCCGCATTGTACGCGTTTCTATATCGCGTGACTGGATTCATATCGAGCGTCACCGATCGCCTACCGCGTTTATTTATGGTGTCGCAGTTACGGAGAACTCCGATGTGGAGATTGCGAACACGTTCGCACGATCGCACTGTCGCGCCGCTCTCCGTGATAAGAACCGAGTTTCGACGTTGATAATACATTGCGTATGCACCCCAACGAGCAATACGGAATCGCGATGCATATATTGCCTGCATGCCTCCTAAACCTCTCGCCAAACTACCTTTAAAAACGTTTCGTTCTACCCAAATCAATTATTCCATCGACTATCCTAACCGTCGTTATGCAAATTTTTAATAGTCGGCATACGATTCAATTATATGAAAACACGATTATTAAATTAACACTAGGGCTCGAATTTATAGTCGCTTCTCGCACTTGACACTCAGCACTCAAGTGCGTCCCACCAATGTACACATTGTTATGTTTAAAAAGAAGTGAGAGTAGTGGAATAGCTGCGCAATAGTTTTTCTCCTTTTCCGCTTCTTTCACTTCTTTTTCAAACATGAAGTATAAAACTTTTAGAATCTGAACATAACATAAATGTGTACATTGAACGCATGATGTAAAAACATAAGGTGTGTTCTTGCGCATCCATTTGAACATCCATCTGTACACGGACACTTCCACTCGTTGGCCATTTTGGATTTCTAACCAATCACGCTTCATATTAAAACAGAGCGAATTTTAAAATCGTAAACATGTCAAAAATTAGGTACTCGGAGTGTAATATATATGCGTGTTTGAAATAAACAATAGGTCATCGTACTTCCAATATGGCCGATGAGTGGAAGGCGCAAACAGCGACACATTTGAACACGGCGGAAGAACACACCTTATGTTTTTACATCATGATATTATTGACCAAATGTTTACATTAATTTGTATAACAATATGGTGC
>NW_017176657.1:61638-62456 GCF_001652005.2 Ceratina calcarata | reverse complement strand
TTCAATAAATAATAATAATAATAAATAATAAAATTTTGTATATCTTTTTCTACAATATGAAAATAATCAATTCTGTAAAACAGTTTTTTTTTCTTGTCTTTTACATGACTTGAATAATGCGTTTTTCTAAGGTACATAAACTTTTGGGATTGACTGTATATAGCCAATAGATGCTTAATTATATTGTTGATCATAAAATATTCCATTGACACTTGTTAAGCCAACGTCACCTCGCTTTTAGTGAAGAATCACGTTTGGTTTCATTGTTAAATTAGCAAGTTAGCTGTACAATTGTTTATTAACAGCAGAGTAAATTTACTCGGACCACGTTAATCTGATTCTACGGCAACGGGTCTACATTAACACGTAACGTACCAGTGTTAGTTACCAGTTAACCATGCTACGATCGATTAGCACCTAATTGCTGGCTACAGTTTATGAACAATATATACCCTTTGTTGCGAAACGTAGTCAAGTTACTTGGCCCGGAAACCGCTACACGAGTCACTAGACCTTGCACTTCGATTCATCAAACGGTGCGTTCATAAATAACTCGAACCCGATGTTCAATTATGAATCCGTGTCAGAAGGAGAAACGGGCAAGTAGTATAGGTAAGGCATTGGTCAGACGGTAGGGATTCTCGCTTGATCCGTGAAAAGGCGTGAAACGTGGTACATGCTATTTCTGTAGGAGTTCATCCAAATGATTTATCTTTCAAATTCTTGAACGATCACATAATTTAACACTAGAAAGACTGAAACTTAGTATATACCTATATTGCCCAAAAGCAGTGAAAATGACTGCATTGTGAAAGAAT
>NW_017176657.1:59643-61420 GCF_001652005.2 Ceratina calcarata | reverse complement strand
CAACAAGTTATTAATTAGTCTCATATACTGATTAAACAATTTCATTAATCAAACTGATTTTACAGAATCGTATGTTATTTCAATTATCGCGAGTTAAATAATTTTTCAATGCACCTGAATACAATCCCAGAAATTCATCGACGTATACCGACACCGATGTGTTTCATTTTAATTAATAACTCGAGGCGAGATAAATTATTTCATATCTACCAACGTGACAATAAAATATCCCATGAACAGACTTACCGATTGATCTCGGTGATACGATTTTCGTCTAAGTAGATCGCCGTCAAGTTCTTCATGTTTTCAAACGAGTGCATCTTCAAGGTAGTGATCTGGTTTCTGCTCAGATTGATCTCGGTGATCGTCGACAGGTTGTAGAACGTGTACTCTTTCACCTCCTCGATGCTGGCGTCTTGGAACGTGATCACTTGCAGATGGATCAGCTGTCTGAACAGTTGAACTGGTATCTGCCTGAGCCAGTTCGGCATCCTGGCCATGAACTTCAGCTTCTGCAGGTACATCTGCGAGGTGAAGTGGCCCCAAGCAGGGTCGTCGACGCGGACCTCGTTCAGTATCAAACACTTAGCGTCCGTGGCGTTTCTCAGTTTGTCGCTATCGCAGTCACAGTACAGCGACTGTTTAACGTCGACCTCGCAGACGTTTATTTCCTTCGGTTCCTTGGGAACCTTCTTTTTTCCACGGGACCGAGTCGTCACCGAGAATCCCGTCTCGAACAACGACGTCAACAGCAATAGCTGAATCAAAGCCCAGGTCAATCGCTTCATGACGATGCCGTGAGTTCAAATCTGAAAGCAGAAAAGTTCCTCGGTTGAGCACGTGTCTCATCGTTCAATTCATGTATTCTATATGTGTGGCGAAAAAAAAAAACGATTACACCAATACCTCGCTTTGCGTCGTTTCGTTTTGCGTTTTTTCGAAATTGCGTCGCTGCTTAATTAGTACTAATTTTCACTGTGCGTCGTTAGATTTTCGAGGTTGCGTTGTTTTCGGTTCGAGTCTTTAAGGCTCGAATTTATAGTCGCTTCTCGCACTTGACACTCAGCACTCAAGTGCGTCCCATCAATGTACACATTGTTATGTTTAAAAAGAAGTGAGAGTAGTGGAATAGCTGCGCAATAGTTTTTCTCCTTTTCCGCTTCTTTCACTTCTTTTTCAAACATGAAGTATAAAACTTTTAGAATCTGAACATAACATAAATGTGTACATTGAACGCATGATGTAAAAACATAAGGTGTGTTCTTGCGCATCCATTTGAACATCCATCTGTACACGGACACTTCCACTCGTTGGCCATTTTGGATTTCTAACCAATCACGCTTCATATTAAAACAGAGCGAATTTTAAAATCGTAAACATGTCAAAAATTAGGTACTCGGAGTGTAATATATATGCGTGTTTGAAATAAACAATAGGTCATCGTACTTCCAATATGGCCGATGAGTGGAAGGCGCAAACAGCGACACATTTGAACACGGCGGAAGAACACACCTTATGTTTTTACATCATGATATTATTGACCAAATGTTTACATTAATTTGTATAACAATATGGTGCAAGTATTTAAAATCTAATGGGCGCAGAGTGACGGCGAGGAACGAGAAGAAGTAATTGAAAGACGCGAGTCCGAAGCCCGGTTCCTTTGACCGCAGCTTATCGGTGGAACTAAGCTCGTTTGCGTACACAAGACGACGGCGAGTCTCCTTAACCGGCTTGCCCTGGCCTGGCCTTTTCAGTGAAATTACGCGGCCCAGCG
>NW_017176657.1:53450-57876 GCF_001652005.2 Ceratina calcarata | reverse complement strand
GCTATAGATAATCTTAATTCACTTTGCGTCGTTTCAATTTGCATCGTGTTTTTTTGGAACGTAACCACGACGCAAAGTGAGGTATTGGTGTATTTGGATAACAAACAGGAAGTGGTCGATGATAAGGAAGTTCTGAGGAGCGAGTGTATCGGTATAAATTGCATGTGAAAATTCTTACAAACGATCTTCCGGCCTGTTGCAAGATAGGATCGATCGGATTCCTTTAAGGTTCTCCGAGGCACGGGTTATCGCGAGATCATGCTTCATCGGCCTAGAAAAATCTCGTTGAGAAAAAAGGCGGCGGGTGGTCCAAAGGAAAAGAATGCTCGAAGCGTAAAGGCCGTGAAAAAAGGTTAGCAGCGCAGCGAAAGGGAAGAAGAAGGGGCGCGTGGCCAGGTGCAAGAGACGTCCCTCCCTTTCACCTGCGATTCTCTCTCTCTCTCTCTCTCTCTCTCTCTCTCTCTCTCTCTCTCTCTCTCTCACGGTTTTTTTTTTTTTTTCTCCTGAGCCGGCGTCGCGTAGACTCGCCGCAAAACGAAGACGAACCGAAAAGGGACAGCGTCGGACCTTTGAAAAATTATTCTTCCGAGCGGAACACGCTCGCGTAATTCCTTGTCTCGTTTGGCTTTATTTTTCAAACGGCGCCCGTCGACGACGCCCGGGCGTCGCCCAGTCGCGCGTTCCACACGTGCGTGCCCACGGCTTTACGACCGTTCCAACCAACGACTACGAGCTACTTTCGACCAAACATGTGCCATCGAGAAGAATATTTGCATCAGCCTTAAATCTTACCAAAATCGATACGATGCTTCATATAATAATTACTATAATAANATTTTTGTACAATGCGTTCTTGAGGACGGCGAGGGAGGGGATAGTGTAGCCAATAGCGGCAACGGCTCTTCTGTGTAAGCTTGTGTAAGTGCGTATGTATACGCTGTGTGATGTATTAGAGGGCCAAAGATTCTCAACCATTTGTTTCTATTTAATATGTGTACCACTACGTGGCAACACTTGAAATGATTGAGACCAACTGAGCGGGACTAACGTCCTTATAAGCGAGACACAACTTGAGGTATGCAGAGCAAATAATTACACTACAAGATTTCGTCGTGAAAACAATAAAGATACGGAAAAAAACTTATCACGAGTTTACTCGTGACCGGTCACCAACGCTTGGCCACGAAAACACGAGTTAACTCGTGACCGGTCAGCAATGTGTTAAGAGAGTTATACTTTAAATAAACAATAAGTACCATGTACACCACTTCTGATTTCTTAACAAATTGATATAATATTTTATTTAACGGTCGACATTGCAGATGTCGGACGTGTTAAATAACGCGTTTGAAAAAAGGTATTCGGAAGCGATTGAACGATCACGATTTCCTTTTTGTCCCCAGGCTTTACGGGGACACGACGACGAGGCTGTAGACGCGTGACACTCGTTGAAAACCAGCGCGACGCGCGTTGTATATGCAGGTTGCAACGTTTCGGATGGGGAGATATAGATTTCTCGGCACGGATGAGCATAAAGGGAAATATCAGCTTGCCGGGAATCGACTGGTCGTCAAACCAGTCCTCCGCTTTTAATTCTTGATCGAGCAATCAACTGCGATTAACGGTAGAGCGTGTTCCATCGTTTTTTTCGCTCTTTTTTTTGTTTTTTTGAAACCGACAACTTTTTCACGTTTGTGGATTAAAATTGTTTCGCAGGCGAAAGAGAATTCATGAATCGCTAAATTGCGACATGTTTCGTTTCAATTGCGAGTGTAAAAATTAATGACGGGAATTATTAAACGGTGAGAAGTGTGTCCCGGTGGATGATTTTATAACGAAAAGCTTCGCTTTAATATAGAACGTAGTCTTCTCGGTAAGTGGCTCGGTATGATCGTTCTGAAATGCATGGCGCAGGAATAAATCATCGGTAAGCCTCCTCGATACAAAGGACGGGCGTATATCTTTCTGACCGATTAACCTCGGATCTGAAAGGAGGACTCGCGGTAGCACAGTTTCGAAGAATACGAAGGATGGAAACAGGTTGCTTCGCCAGCAGTTAGCCAAAAAGCCGGCGACGATTTATCGTTGCCATTTCGCGTGGATCCTGGAAAACAGAGAGCCACCGAAACCAGACGTAGGCGGAGTCGAGCTACTTTTTTTTAACTACGTCGTCGCTAAAAATTCGTCTGTTCAACGTTCCGTCATTTTCATGCAAATCGAAACGAAACGAATGCAAGTAAAAGGGGACAACGTGGGGGGACACTTTAATTATTGTTATGCAACGGAAAGAAGGGTTTTAAACAAAACTACGTATCAGAGAACGCAGTAGAATATATTCCGTTTGGGAACAGCGTGCGGCGAAAGTTTTAAATGAAATTCCACGGGAATAACCGGAACGCATTCATCCCTTTATTCGAGCGAGCCGCATACGGGAACGTCGCCGGGACCTGTACACGCGTGTCAATTTGCACACACGCGACAGAGGGATTCCTCGCGAAAAAGGGTGAGAGTTCGCGTTTCGCTCGAAGGAAACGCGCCGCGTCGCACGTGGAATGTTAAGGTGACGTCGCTAAATGCGACTTGTGTACTCATACCGGGCAGGGTGAAACGAGAAAATACCTCTATACTACTATTTCTTCATCCCTTCATACCTATTTCATTTTATTTTCCTTCCGCCGGTACTTCGACTTCAGTGGATTACGTGAAAGATCGTTTAGTCGTAACAATTTCAATTTTATTTATTAAGTCGAGCGGAGAAATAAGCCAAATTTGTATAAAAGATATGCAAAAGTATTAGTTAAAAAGAATTTCTTCATCGCTCATTTTTACAATTAATTGATGTCTCTTTGTAAGACGAAATTGGACTCACGTATGTATTGCTTTATTCAGTATAGGAAAGATCTAATTCTTACAAGTGGAACGTTTAAGGATGTATAGGCNCGCGATAAAGTAGATCATCAACGTCACCCACAAAATTAGCCACAAATATGGGCTTACAGAAATACTTCGTTTTTATATAAGAATATTTCTCATATTTTTTATACGAGAGTATCCTCGATCTATCGATCGTCGAGGTAAAAGTCAGACCTCTAAATGTTTGCTAATCAACGGAATCGATAGTGGGAAGCGTAACGGGATGGTTGGAAATCAGAAATTGAACAACCCCCAGCTTTCTCGGCGCGTTATGCAAATGCGATCATATTGTTTCGCGAAATGGCACGGGTAAGACTATCCGGCTGATAGCACGGCACGGCGGTGCGCCGGTGTGGCTTATGCACAATGCTTAAGCGATGTAGCTGTTTATGAAGTGGCTCCCAAGATTTGCATATCGTTCAAGTATGCGCGCGTGGATTACGCGTGCTAAACCCGTGAGAATTCGCGTCGCGAATTTCCATCCATCTCGAGTGGGACCGAAACGAGGATGCCGGAGGGGTACTCGCGAATCAACGAAACGCCGAATCGAGCGCCGATCTCTCTCAGCTAATTTCAATCGAATTCTGCATCTCCGCAAAGTCGTTCGGGTTTGCCAGTAAACATCGTATTTCAGATTGAATTCGTTCGTTTCTGAATTCTCCTCGGCTTCGACCACGCGCAAAATTACAGGAAATAATCAACGACTCTCGTTGATGGAACGCTGGTAGAATGATCCGCGCGGCCTCTACTCGCGATTTTATCAAACGGCCACAAATCTGCGCCACAGACAGCGTCATTGTGGCGTACAACAATGTGGCCCCATTATATTGTCAACACTGCCGTTAGCGACCGGCCAGCTACCGATATATCTCGACGACCGTATATACATATATTCAGATCAACACCGGCCCGTGAACCATTGCATACCCCCGGCCCAAATTATTATTCTTAATCGTCACGCGTCGATCACAGATCTGGCCTGTCGTCGCGGGGGAGGAGACTCGACGGGTCGAATAAACTCCGAAGGGAATCCGAATCGATTCACGTTTTTACGATTACGATTCCAAGTTGGAAGAGACTAGCAAGCTTATCGCGCCACGAGACCATTTTTCATACCGTTTTTTTCATGACTTATGCGAGCACGTATCAGAGCTGGTGATCCAGCCGTTTTCGCGGCGAGTGTTCGTAAACCACGGTATAAACTTTATAAAATATCGCGGCCACAACTTTTCTTAAGTACACACGCGAGTACTCATACCCCTCCGCGGCCGTCTTCCTTTCTCTTTAGCCAACTCATAAAATCGATGCCCACGAATTTATGTAGTTACGTAAAATCTCACGTAAAAACTGTATCAAATGACTCGTCGCTCCTACCTTATCACGAAGTCGATTCTGCGCGGGGACCAGCCGACGGTAGAGGAGTGGCACGATCTGTAACAAGAATTAAAATGAACGATTAACACTAGAAAGACTGAAACTTAGTATATACCTATATTGCCCAAAGCAGTAAAAA
>NW_017176657.1:48460-51931 GCF_001652005.2 Ceratina calcarata | reverse complement strand
TTTTTTTTTAATACAATTGTAATAAGTTAATTTAGCATGTGTCAGTTTTTTGAAAATATCTATAGAACCGTTTTTCCTTAAATTACTGAAATCCATCATTTTACTGGCCTTTTCTCGTTTTCACATGGTAAAGTTGCGAATTCGATAATTTATTGCTACTCTCCCAATCATCAGATCTCTCTAAGATTTTACACATATATTTGTGATGCTCTATTGAATACTCATGCAAAATTTCAAAACATTCTATAGAAAATGGATTTTGGGACTAACGTCCTTAAATTCGTTCATCTTGATCGGCGAAAGTTCGGCCGGGTTCAAGTGGGAACGTGAAACAGGATGGGACAGGGCGGAAAGGACGCCGTGTCGGTGGCTTAATCGCCGCAACAAAGTGCGGATTTCAATTGACAAGGAAAGCACACCGGCGCTGAGTCGGTCTTAATTGGTTCTGATCGACCCCCGGCTCTCGCACTAATTAGTAACGACGAGTTGTTAACGAGTCAGCCACCCTACCGGGACGCGAGGGTGCGCCGCGCCGCGCCACGCTACCAAGAGACGTCGAGACGCGTCGTAAGGGCGGAAAAGAAGCATCACCTACAGCGAGAAGATCGCGTGGCCCGCAAACCAGAGATAAGTGTCTCACGCTTTTTCTATTCTCCTCGAGAGGAGGGAACAGAAGAACGGGACGAGAAGCCAATTTTGAAGAAATTTTGTACGCTACTCCTTTGATTCAATTATAGAAATAAATTATTCATACTTCCTACGTTTCAGTTATTGTACAATCTTTTCGCAATGTCATTTAAGGTTGGGTCGTAAGACAATAAAAAACTGTGTCCAATGTCTGAAGCAAGAAATTGTAGATCTCGTCGTCCTCTACAAGAAAGGTCTTATGCAATTTTCCCGTAGAACCAACGGTTTAGGAGTTATTGAGGAAAAACGAAATTTTTTTCCAAAAGTTCGCCATTTCGACACTGGGATGGTCGGATTTTGTCAACATCAATAAAATGCCATATAATCATATGTAACTCATTAAATATCGAAATTAGAAGAAAAGTGCACTATTTTTAATTACAGGAAATGCGTTTTTCTAAGATACATAAACTTTTGGGATTGACTGTATAGCCAATACATCCTTAAACCTACGCTACACGCGTAATCACTGATAAACCGTGGGAAAATGGTATCAGTTAATTCTGGTTCATGAATTCCTTGGAGGTTCAAGCGGTAAAAGTGTGTCCGCAGCCACGCCTCGCCGCACAGCTGTTTGTTTCGCTAATTGCGAGCAAGTATGTATGTAATTACCAGTCAGCGACACACTTGCCGGGATAATTCGAGGTGACGAATGCGTTGCACGTTCAATGCCGGGAAATAGGATCAGCGGCTTATTACCCGTACGACACGAGTCGAAAAAGCCTGGCTCGCTACGCTCGTTAACTGGCCCCGAGCGTAATTAATTATTAGATGGAACGTAAACCGATTAACTGGCTCTGCTGGATCAACTTCGCCTTGCGAATCTTACCAATTAACCTGCCCGCGAAATATCACCTCTAATAATACATGGTGTAAATATCTGTGCACGAGAACCGAAATTCGATCGTGTCCAGGCACCGAGGAGATACTATTAGAGAGTGGCAGGATCTGTGTAATCGTTGGGACGGCGAACGGGGTCTAGTGTGGCTCAAAACGCAGTCAATAATTTGTAACTGACGGAGATACAACTTTTGTTTGAAATATTTTTCGCTAGGACCAAGGAAAAATTTTTGCAATAAACAATTTTAGTTTTTAATTAATTATTCAGGTTAGCGAAAAAATTTTATATGGAAACTGTAGGAATTGATGTTCTTTGTAAGAAAGGTTCTATGCATTTTNGTTTTGACTTATAGCCCAAACATCCTTAATTCTATTTCTCAATCTTCTATTAATTCAAAATTTCAAGCTTGTTTCATCGTTTTGACTTATAGCCCATCTTTAAGTACGTTTGAACGAAAGGACGTGACTCGACACGAGTAAAATCGTAATGATCATGTACAGAAATAGACGTGACTCGGTCCAGGGAGAGGAGAACGGATTCCCTGGTCGAATCATCAACGAATCGTTCGTCAACCTCGAGGATAATTGCTGTCAAGTAAAAGGGGCGCGATGTTAAACCATATCTCGTCGAAACAACCGCAATTAAGGTCGAGCCGGCCCTCGCTCGGGCTCTAATGGCTCGCATTACACGCAGGTTATGTGATCGTGCAAAACGTCGCCGAGATACGCAGTGACCCACATATACGATACCGGTTCCATTTTTCCGATACCATTTCCTTCGCCCTTCTGTTCCGCATTATTTATAATAAAGATAGAAATAGGTCTTCAACAAATGCTTCAATGTTAAAAATGTCTGTTCATCGAGATTAAATCCGAATTTTCTACTTCTAGCCTGGCACGTCTGGTAAGAATATTTTATTTCGTCCGCGCGCTATTTTCGGACCGAAACTCTTTTTGCATTTCGCGAGATTATCCTCTTACTTCTTTTTAATCTTTTTCCCTATCGGGCATGACGCGTACACGCGGTGTTTGCAAAGCTTAAAGGTTTTAACATATTCTCTTTTGTCTAAAATTCGCTCAATTTTTATATTCCGTGTTTCGCCCGTAAGCCGTAAAGCTGTGCCGGAAGCCGCGGTTTCAAATGATTTTTATTCGACCATGAATTTGAAAGGATATGCAATAAGAATTTGTATATTTACGACGTTGATATTCGAGACTCGAGGGTTGGAGGACTGGTGCTCGGTGGGATAATTAATGCAGCGACTTTATTTGACGGGTCAAAAAGGGGATTCCTGAGCCGTTTAACGCGGGCACGCGTTACGCCAGCCGTGAGGAATGTCGAGCCGAGGCAACGTCCTCTGCGCGAGATCAAATGAAATGACTCATCTATTGTAGTAACGTGCAATAATCAAATTGGTACGCCTGATCGCGCTTCGACGCCCAGACTCGATTCCCTCTTATCAGACCTGATTGAATTTGTCCAATTTATTGTACATTTCCCTTCGAACCCGGCCTCATCGGTCATTTCCAGGAAGGATCCGTTTCCTGACTCGCCGCCAAGAGATCGTAACAATAAGTCGCCGAAATGGTGTCACATCTCGAACCGGCGCGGCTACTAAACAGCAGACTGCGAGGAGACTTGCCAAACAAGCCCCCCGAAAGCGTTAGACAAAATCGACGCAAGTTTCCGTGCAACGTGGAACAAACGGGAGTTGCTACGACTCCGTCGCTTTCCACCAATCGCTCTTGACGTAATTTCGAGAATTTCCACTTCCAGAGATCGTTCACTCTCTGTTCTTTCTTCTACCTCTAAGTACCTGGCACAACTCTCGGGGACGCTTCATGCTTGTCGACCGTTCGTTTCAATCGCTTTAATATTCGTTTTCACAGAATCTTTCTAACGTCGTTTATGTCTAATTGAAATTAACACTAGAAAGACTGAAA
>NW_017176657.1:44559-47820 GCF_001652005.2 Ceratina calcarata | reverse complement strand
TCATTTATAGACAAATACATCCATAAAGTTTAAAAAAATTGCATAGAATACTTTTCTTAAAAAGAATTCCGAAAAATGAGCTAAATCTTAGACAGTCACACTGATAAGATCCCTTAAAGGCATTACGAGATAAAAATCGCGTCTTCTTTGAATCGAATGCGACCGTCGTATTAATCGACTTTGTAGCAAGTTCGCGACTGGTTCCTTTAACCACGCATCGGGAAGGTAAGCGTTTCTAGCAGAGGCGGAGTTGAAAAACCGCTGACAGAGGCGGGCAGCAACTTTCCCCGGTGAAACGGTTTTCTTGCTCGATTTTTCTTGCGTTCAACCAGTCTGTTCATTAAATTCCCATTTTCGCGCAGGAAATAGGTGGACCTGATCAAAAACCGTATAACCATCGTGGAAACTACCCAAAGCCAGCAAAGGGAAACTAATATTTTCCCCCGATAGACACTCCCTCTTTTTGCATGGTTGTATCTCGAGCGTCGTTGTCTCCTTCGGTCCTCCCTCTCTTTAATTTTTTTTTTATTCGATCGTCGACCCGTACTTCCGCTGGTCCCATCAGGGAAAACTGCGTCTTCGCGAAAAGTTCAACCGTCATGGTTGTTTGCCCATTTCCGAGCCCGGTTTGCTCGCTCATCGACGTTTTAACGATTAAATGCTATCCACTTGGCCGCTATCGCTCGTCGCTCGCAGTTACACGAATCTTCGCCGAGATTTATCCGTTTATTGACATCCACCCGATCCGAGCGAGCACTCCGTCCCTCGACCCGTCATGGGGGATAATCTTTTCCACCGGGAGAAATCATTACCCGATTATAGGTTCAACGGTTAATACCGGGATTATCAATTATCGTGGCTTCCGACGATAATTAAAGCGATTTCAGAGCAGTCGATCAGGGAGAACAATTTTAATTTTATATTCGTTGTTCCCGTCGTAAAATCGTCGACGTATATTTTTGAAAAAGAATTCAGAAACCAGGCTGCTTCGTATGAGAGAGCGGCAGTTTCGGCGCTGGCAACCTTTCCCGCTTGTAAATATTACCGCAATTCTAACGGGTCTGAATAATAGATCCAACGGAATATGGAACGAAAATCCGGTATTAGTCGGAATTATTTAGTAGGAAAGTAGGTAGCGCGTATGCAGCCGAGATGTGTCGTACCGGCGCATCCATAAATTTCATTTTCAGACGAGAAAAAATATAAGCGCGGAAGCGCACGTAAGACGCGGGCCAACAAATCACCCGCCTACCCACTTACTCCGTTCCTAACGCTAAGACACACCTGCTGAAAGCACCGGCATCAGCGATTCACGTCGCAAGTCTCTGATCTCATCGATTTTTCAAAATGTTTTAACCTTTCATTCGTAGCCTAGGTTCTTAATGAATACATTAACACATTGCTGATCGGCAACTTTTCTGAAATTTACCTCATGATGTAAAAACATAAGGTGTGTTCTTCCGCCGTGTTCAAATGCGTCGCTGTTTGCGCCTTCCACTCATCGGCCATATTGGAAGTACGATGACCTATTGTTTATTTCAAACACGCATATATATTACACTCCGAGTACCTAATTTTTGACATGTTTACGATTTTAAAATTCGCTCTGTTTTAATATGTAGCGTGATTGGTTAGAAATCCAAAATGGCCAACGAGTGGAAGTGTTCAAATGGATGCGCAAGAACACACCTTATGTTTTTACACCATGAGTAATATAACATTTGCATCTGGTCCGATTCAGATCGATTCTATTGGAACCGTCACTTTAATTGTTTACAGCAATATTGTGAAATCAAACAATAAACAAATATAATAATAGAATGAACGGATCAGTAGCGCGGCTAAATGGATGAACACTAGATTAAACGTTTATGACAATATTATTCTGAAACGGATGAACGCGGATTTGAATCGTGTCAGGGGAACCGTGTACAATTTCTGAAAATCAGTTTCGTCGAACAGAGCTGACTTCGGGACGTTTTCTCGATGGTAGGAGCCAGGGAAAGAATTCGAGATACGCGATACGTAGATTAGGTATCGTCCGGCTGCGATTAAATTCCTGTGAAGATTGTCGGGTGAGCGCGGTCCAAACGGTGGCCATAAATTGCGCGGCGCACGAGGCGTCCGGCGTGTCGACGCGTTGCCGGTGAATGATTATGGTTTCTTCCGTGTAGACCGGCTTCAAAGCGGCCCAGATGGCAGGCGATGAAACGAGTTGCAAATGACGTTGTCCCGTCTGTTCCCGCGCCGCCGGAGGGTACGTTGCCCTTTGGTTAAAGCCCGTTCCACGCGATGCAACCTGGCCAACGGAAGTGGCGATCGATCGGGCCGGGGGTACAAAAAGAGGGTCTTACGTTATTGCGAGCAATTTGCCGATACTTCGTCGTTGGCTCGCGCGATTTTCGATTCGTGATTAAAGTGCACCGCGCGAACGTCGAAAGCTGATATTCAGCCCGAGGAGCATCCAATTACGGTAAATAATTAAAACCTATACTCGAGAGGCGAAAGTTAGCCGAGACGAGGGGATGCTGTGTTAGCCTCTGGTTAATTGCTCCTCGCGCGCCATCCCCGGTCTGCGTGCGCGTCAAGCTTAAAGCTCGTACGCTTAATTATTTAGCTTACACGCTAACGATACGTATACACGATACACGACTTAGAGCCGATGGAGTGGCTGCTTAATTTCACGGTTCGTCGCTGGCTGAAAATTCGGCGCCGGGATGAGGAGCACCTGGGAGGGACGAGGCCTCTCGTCTCCTTCTTGACTACGTGCACGCGCGGGCGGGCAATGAAATCGAGTTTCTATCTCGTTACGCGATAATCGTGTGTCTTGAAAAATGTGCAGGAGACGCGAGAGATGCGATCCGCTGGTGTTTGTGTAAAAATTTGACTAATTCCGGAAGAAATTTCAACGTCCGGAGTAGCGACAGCATGGAAATAGTTGGAAGGGAGGTGGACAAAGCGGGACCGTTTTCACTTTAAGTTTCCCTCTTCGGGTCGCTTTTCACGGGCGATCGCCGCTCGTTTTCATTCGTCTCGATCACGGATAGCCGAGTGGCCAGGCGAGCGTGCACGTGGTCTTTGTGCGTGAAATGAAAGACGAAAGGAAAACGAGAACCAAAGGGCTCGGAGTGCAAGGTGTCCCATAGACACAGTCCTCGTGATCGAATAGCAAAGCTTGTTCTGTATGAAGGTTGAGCCTCGTAACGTGACTTCAAATAACACGTAAGGTATTTAAATCTTCTTTCTCGAATTTTTTTATTT
>NW_017176657.1:42176-43763 GCF_001652005.2 Ceratina calcarata | reverse complement strand
TTTCGAAGAATTTGCTCATCGTTGAAATTTTTTTTACAACTAAGAACGAAACTTGGCCGGTCTTATAAGCGAGACACAACTTGAGGTATGCAGACCAAATAATTACACTACAAGATTTCGCCGTGAAAACAATAAAGATGCGGAAAAAAGCTTATCACGAGTTAATTCGTGACCGGTCAGCATCGCTTGACCACGAAAACACGAGTTAACTCGTGATCGGTCAGCAATGTGTTAATAAAAAACGAGACTTGGTACGTTAAAAATAATTTCGTTCCAGTCGCTCCGATGGAATTCTATAAAATTTGATTCCCACGACGAGGTTTCTCGCTGGATTTGAATCTACGACCGGGATCTACTCCTGAGCGTCTCGTTTTCAGGAACGCACGCGGGAAACGGAACCGTGCGGGAGGGACGATAATTTACCACAAAGGCGAAACGCTGGGACCGCCGAGGGCTGCAGAACGGAAAGAAATAAATAACGAGAGTGGCTGAACGCTCCAAGAATCACAACCGCGCTAAAAGGATGTTCGCGCGTTCCCAACTTTCTTCGGGAAGTGCGAAGGAACAGTGGAAGATCCTCGTTCGAGTTTATATACGCTCGAATTTTTCTGCCCAGTTGACGCCGTTTTTTGTATCGAAGATATGCGAACGAACTCCGTTCATCGGAATAGAAACGGTACTATAAGTTTCGTTAAAATTCATTTTGCGCATCGAAACTTGCCGATGCTTCATTTATCCATCGGTTTGACGGATTCTACGCCCGCGAAAAACTTCCCGTCGACGACGACGGTATATTTTGTCGAAACTATAAAATAATCGTGATTCTAAGTATTTCGGATAGATTGAAAAAGTTTCATCGAACCTGGCGGCCTTCAAACTTCCGGCCGACAATACTTCATCCGACGGGACATTCGCGTCAATCACGGTTCACTGAAACTTGGACGAGGCCATTAACCAGGCCAATCGTCGCCCTATAAACCATCTCCGACTCTAAACTCGCACAACCGCTTCAGTAAACCTGTGCTGAACTGCTTCAGTAATTTTAATATTTCACCGGAAATCTTGGAAGTTTGGCCGCGGCGCAGCGGGTCAAACACGAGCCACCAGTCTCTCTCTCTCTCTCTTTCGGAAGATGCAGAAAAGCTCTAATGCACAAGTTTCGCGCGGTAACAAAACCTCCGCCCTGGACCTCGAGTTCGGCCCGAGGCGACCGGGAAAGATGGGAAGCGAGTGCTCGGAGAAGTCTACTGTATAAAATCTTTTTAACATTTTACGAAGTTAACGTTTCCGCGAATCGTGCGACGCTGCCTCGTTCCATACGTTTCCACCGCGTGTCGAAATTACGCAACGAAAGCTGAATCTTCGAGAAATCGAATTATTTAATTATTTATTTATTCATGGGTTGGAGAAGTCTTTAATATATAAGATAGAAATAACGAGCAGTAAGGACAAACATGATTTATGCTTACAGCCCTTTCACACGATCATGATTTTCTAGATTTATGTACAATGCGTGCTTCTCCTTCTACCGATTCGGAGCTCGCGCCAACCAAGCGCTCTGATTGGTCAGGGTTTTTTGTTAATAAC
>NW_017176657.1:38918-42093 GCF_001652005.2 Ceratina calcarata | reverse complement strand
ACTACTTTTGGGACACCCTGCATAGCTCGGGTAAAAAAAATAAAATACAAAATATTTCATGAAATAAGAGAGGAATAAAAATCAGAATACAAAAAACAATTGACAAGCAATTATGTGAGTTCTGCCAGTAAATTTTTCATGAGACCTAAGAGAACTGGAATGTTCAACTTAAATTCGTTGGAGCCAACGATGCCGGCGTTAAAACCAGCAATTGCCTCGACTCTGTTTTCAATTGAAACGACACTAGTAAGGAAACGTTTACGGCCGCTTATGAAGTCGCCGTCTGAACCGTTCAGAGGGAGACGAGGGAGAAGAAAGAGAACGCGGTCAGGAAGAAAACGCGGTGTATCGTTCCGCACGTTTGTACCAGCCCTGTATTGGCTCGGAACTCGTTTGCGAGACACGAAGTTTCCGCGCCGCTTGCCGCAGGAAGAAGTAGGTGGGTCGAGGAACGTAAAAAGAGAGCGCGGCTACGTGCTTCAGAAATTAATGGCCGAGCCGGGAAGAACCCGCGACCCACCGACCGGACCCGAGGAGAACTGTTAAAGCCTCCCGGAGGTCGATCGCCGAATCTGTATTAAAAGGATTAACTCCGGCCCGGCCGTGGAATTTCTAATGAATTTTTCCCGATTCACACCCTCCATTAGGATTTCTCGTTACCAGGCAAACATCCCTTTTTTTCCCCGGTGCCAATTATCTTTAAATTCGTTGAAACGAAAGGAGCGAGTAAAAGACTCAGTGATTTCAATTAGATTCATAACCGGCGCGGAACCGTTTTTACATTTTCTTTGCCGCGGGAGGTGTTTTTGTATGATAAGGCTAAGTAAAAGCGGATCTTCAAAAGGGATTTTAATTACATTCTTCCTACTCGGCGATGAAATGAAATTCATTCCGATCGATGAAATGTTTCCAACGGCGATGGAAGAAGAACGGATGGCTTTTGTCTCGTCTGTTGCTCGTCGCTCGTTAATACGGCTCATTGGCCCGTTTCGAGGAAAGTGGATTAGACGATACGGCCTTTTAGCGTGAGTGTCCCGCCGCAACGAATTAAGTCCTCTGAATATCTTCGTCCCAGTTATTAACGGGGGAACAGTGTTAATTAACAGAACCACCGGATCAGCCGGCCAATTGCTCGGTCTCTCGTACTAAATATTTATATAATTTCTTTTTATTCTAATCTGCGGTTTACTCGTGGATTTTATAAATCTTAATCTCTTAGGCACTGTGAGCCACTATAGTGGCTTTCGCAGATGTCATCTTTCTGTACGACGTGCCACTATAGTGGCTTTCGCGGGTCTCTGTGTTGTACTGTGTTTTAAGGATGTTCAGGCTATACAATCCCTGCCAAAAGTGATGGAAATATAAAATTTAGCAATTTCTATGCTTTTAGAATGCAATTACTTACATTTAATGGTGAATATATGGACCATAACAGTAAAGTTAACTATTAGAATGGTTTTTCATGTTCGTAAAAAAGTTTTGACCATAATTTTATGTTCGTTTTACTACAATCTTTATTAACTGTTGCACGTGACTGTACTCGATTTGCCGTACAGAGAAGCAGCTCCGCGCAAAATTCAGCCATGTCTAAGAGGTTAAAATTATTTTACAAAAAATATTGATGCTCTCGGATTGCACGAGGAATCGAACGATGAACGAGGAGCGAATTTCGCCGTTCGTTCGCCATTAGTAAGCTGCATAAGCATTGGCGAAGCTCTATTATCAATTCCGGTCGAAACCCGTTGAATCAGATACAGTCAAAATAGGTCGAGCGGATCTTGAAACATTTTTCCGCGGTCTCCGTCGGGAGGAGGAGGAGGACGGTCGAGGCTGCGAGGAGTGAGTAATTAAATCGGGGAGCGAGTTTTAAAAGTCGTCGCTACTTCGGCTACATTGGAATGAATTTCAAATGAATTTTCTACAAATGCGGAGCGAGAAAGTTTCGGACCGCGGTCGAGAGATTTACGACGCGATGGCCGGCCAGGTACGAAACGTCGCGCCCCATCGTCACGCGCCGCACACTTACCGTAGGAAAAAAGCTCGTGTAATTCGCACCAAGCGCTACTAATTGATCTCGGACACTTTCGTCGGACCGTTAATCGAGAGGGTGAAGCGATTACTCTTATCGTTCGTCGTACGAAGCACCGATGCCAATTTTTATCGAAACATTTACGTCCAACGTGACGATGCGAATCACCGCGAGGGATAATAGAAGAAATCTTATCCTCTGTACATTAACTTACTCGCTCTCTATCTGGTTTCGAGTGGAGCATCGGTGTAAAAGCGAGATACAAGAAAGTTTTAAGGGATGGTGATAAAAGAGGGTGGAAGTAGTCGACGAATTCGAGAATTTTATTTAACCTGGAAGTTTGATAAGGTCGGGGGATAATGGGAGTTGAAATTGTTAAGATAACGAGTTCGATCCTATTACCATCCCCCTCACGTTCGCAATTAGAGATGCAAATTATTACGGAACTACCTACTTTTGTAAAGGTAAAAAAAAAAGACAGCTTCCAATATCATTCGGTATTTGAAGGAACGTGAATAAATAAGAAAAGTATTTCCGCATAGTATTACTGTTTTATGTTCGCTGATATCGCGAGACTCTTTGAGTCACTGGGTATAATAATGGAAAAAACTGTGTTCCTTTTGAGCAACGCGGTATGTTTCGTGGAAGAATTTCAATATGTCCAATGGCCTCCCGAGAATCGATTCATCAAAGAGGAATAATTTCTCTGATGCCGAATACTAATTACCAACTGGCGTGGTTCCTTCGACTGCGGCAAATTTATAGATAGATAAAAACGGAATGATTGAAAAATATGTAGGAACGTAAGTAATTACTTCATTTTATCGACGCTTCCAATATTGCACAAACAGCAAATATTTCTTTCTAAATTCCAACGATCGATCTGGCCAATTATCTTTATTGAACTGCGACGCATACCGAGAAATCATGCCTTATTTTTATGCAAAATTAAAACGTTCATATCAATTTAACGTTATACGAACCGTAAGATCTGCCAAACGTTTAAAATGTAATAAAAACATGTGTCCAATATTTGAAGCAATTTTTAAATGATAATAAACTAATTTCTAAATGATAATGAACTTTTAATGAAAAAATTATAATTACAGAGGCGTAAGGTTTATAAAATTGTTCCACCTGTTTTTC
>NW_017176657.1:35764-38567 GCF_001652005.2 Ceratina calcarata | reverse complement strand
TTAAGGATGTATTGGCTATACAGTCAATCCCAAAAGTTTATGTACCTTAGAAAAACGCATTTCCTATAATTAAAAAGAAATCAGACGTCGGAAGAATAATGCTAATAATAAATAGCTACGTGCTAAAAAGTATAGAAGGAAATATCCAATTAAGTATTGACGCTGACGAAAATTTTTTTTTTCAAAATTGCGAAAAATGCTTCAAATAAAAGTTGTTTTCCTTCTAACTTCGATATTTAACGAGTTACGTATGATTATTTGGCATTTTATTGATGTTGACAAAATCCGACCATCCTAGCGTCGAAACGGCGAACTTTTGGCAAAAAATTTCATTTTTCCTTAATTACTCCTAAACCGTTGAATCTACGGGAAAATTGTATACGACCTTTCTTGTAGAGGACGACGAGATCTACAATTTCTGTATAAAAGTCTTTCGCTAGCATTAATATTTAACGAGTTATTGACGAAAAACGAGAGAACAGTTTTTTGCAAATTACTCGTTAACTATTGACGCTAGCGAAAAGTTTTTATACAGAAATTATAGATCTCGTCGCCTTCTACAAGAAAGGTCTGATGCAATTTTTCCGTATGACCAACGTTTTGGGAGTTATTGGCTAAAAACGAAAATTTCGAAGAAATTGAAGGGATACCCCTTGGAAAAATCTCGGAAAAATCGAAAATTTTTTTGTTGTTGTTTATTATTAGCAATGTTCTTCCGACGTCTGATTTCTTTTCAAAAAATGCGTTTCTAAAGTGCATAAACTTTTGGGATTGACTGTATAGCCAATACATCCTTAAATAATGATCAGATCTCGCCAGATTTGAATTTCCTCTTGAATTCCAGTAAATCTATATTTTGGACTATCTTTGCCTGCTGATCGATAAAACAGAAAAAAAAACGTCAAAATTTTTCGGACATGTGTTAGAAAGTCACGTGACTACCCCAGCCCCTTAAAAAGCGATCTAATAAATTGCACGACGAATTCCGTGGATTATTCCCGTGCGTGGTTATCCCGATTCGATATCGGGAGTGTCGATCAGTCGGTCGGCCGCGTCGATCATCGAGCTTTAATTACAGCTTGGGTATAATCGGCACGACGACGACGGAACCGCTGCGGGCTGTTTCGCATACGCATCACGCGAATGCGGCCGGCAAATAGATTTCTGTGTCGAATCGTGTGCCACGTTCGTCACGTGCCGCGCAAAACTGGTGCACGGAAACGAGTCCGTAGCTGTCCTGTCTCTGATCGATCGATCGCTCGATCGATCCTCGGAGTAATTGCGAGCGAACCGACGGATTTTGGTCACCACCGGAGCGTACACGCCGGTTGTTTGTCCAATTTGGGGTTGCTTTTTGTTTGTAACCGGGCGCGCACTGTTTGAGATTAATCGAGGCGATTAGGGATGATTTTCAAGTGGCCTTATCGCCGTTTCTGACGAAGGTAATTATTCGATCCCGTTCCGATTTCGTTGAATATCGCTGACACGCAAAAATGTTGAACCGAGAGAAATTCCTATTTGATTTCTGGAACCGAACGATATTCATTTCTTGATTCGACGTGACGATCGAAAAGCAGCTCGTCGAAACACGTAGATTCTCACGTGACCCTGTTTCGCGATTGGCGACGGTAACGAGTCGGTCACGTTATCAGTCGAAATTCGATTAAATCACCCCGGGGGATTTGCAGGGAGGAAATGTTCACCATAAAACTGCATCAACAGTGGCGCGCCCGGATTCGCTGGCATCGGTTTTATTCCGTAATAAATAACCCGGTCCGGGATTTTGAAAGAATTGGTTCGAGTCCAACTCCTCCTCGCGCTAGACAATATAAAATGGCTCCCCGGTATAATTCACTTTGGCTCTCGATCCCCGGAACGAAGTTTCCTGTAACGTAACGCATTAAAACGCCGTTTCCTACCCGATCGGTCGCGTCCAATGAGACCCGTTTAGAATTCCGTTTTACAGCTTTGTTCCGAGTGCTCCTTCGAAACTTTTTATTTCATTCGTTCAGGTCCCACAATTAGACTCTGGTTGTACGATAAATCTTATACGCGAAACATATCGAGAACCACGATTGAACGATCGCCCGTGAAACATGAATTATTGAAGAGTATCAGAGGTAACGTCTGCAAATGATCACTGAATCTTTGATAACGCGAGGTCAGAGCGGAAAGGAGGATGCGGAATCTGGTCAAACCGCGATTGTTGCACGTGAGAGCTCGAGGGTGGCCGCGTGACGTCTAAATCATGTGTCACGGGCCTGGAAATACGCATATCAGGAAACGTAAACTTGATTCTCGGTAATGCTTCCGGCGTTAACCCCCGGGCTTCGCTGCCCGAACATCGCAAACACGCATTGCCGGCGCGGCCGCGCCGATATCCGCTTCTCTCGCATGGAACGTACAGCCCGCGATTCTCACCCGGGAATCGTGTCAGAGCCATACTTCCGCTAGGATTATTTCGACCGGCACGTCTTCCTCCAACGATACGCATACGATATTTTATCCCAAGGAAATCCGTCAACGTGGTTCGCGCGAAGATATCGATGATAATTTCGCTACGAATTATGCAAATGTTATATCCATATAAAAGGTTGTACAGCTACTAACAACGAAATTGAGCCAGCTACGTGCATGTGTTAGTTTCCCCTAAGGGACAAAATTCAAAACATAATAAGTATACACCAATACCTCACTTTGCGTCGTGGTTACGTCCCAAAAAAACACGACGCAAATTGAAACGACGCAAAGTGAATTAAGATTTTCTATAGCAAACCATGTAAAGATCGAAGATAGGTTCCAG
>NW_017176657.1:34329-35058 GCF_001652005.2 Ceratina calcarata | reverse complement strand
GTTTAAACTAGACATGCTTTATTATTGAATGAAGTAGGATATCTGAGAAATGTTAAAATCTGACAAAATGGCGTTTCTAAGAAAATTTCTACTTTTCCTTAAAAAAATTGTCGTTTTTTTCGTTGCCAAAATTACAGTTTTCATCCAATCAAGAATATCCTACGTCATTCGACAATAAAGGACAAATTCCAAAAACTAAATAGTAAGATCAAGGTGTGTTTAAGCATTTCTACCAATGAAGAATCCGCAGTACGAAACGTAACACAGAATAGATAAGAATCTCATTAACGTGCCTCTTAGTTTTTGTTTCGATCTGTGGAGAACGAAATCTAATTTTTATCACGAGTGGTCTAGCCGAGGAACTTTTATCTAAAACATTTCGTTTTATCTTGGCGAGAAGTCTGAAAGTTATTCGGTCGGCCCTGTTCGTAGGTGTCCTATGTGTGCATTCAAAACTTTCCCTGACCGCCTTGAACACCGGGTATAGACAATGATCTGCCCTACGGGGACGATAGTATCTCTCGTGTCACACGCTGCTCCGTAATTTCAAAGTAGCTACGGATTAACGGCCGGAGTTGTGCTTTTGCGAATTCAAGCGATCGCGAAATTTCTGTATTAACTTTCGTCGTTACAAGATCGATTGATCAAACCTTTAATAACTAACCCTTTAACACTAGATTGCCCAAGGAAGTAATTTTGACTGCTTTTGGGAAAATGTACAAATAATAA
>NW_017176657.1:32362-33913 GCF_001652005.2 Ceratina calcarata | reverse complement strand
GTTCGTAGGTGTCCTATGTGTGCATTCAAAACTTTCCCTGACCGCCTTGAACACCGGGTATAGACAATGATCTGCCCTACGGGGACGATAGTATCTCTCGTGTCACACGCTGCTCCGTAATTTCAAAGTAGCTACGGATTAACGGCCGGAGTTGTGCTTTTGCGAATTCAAGCGATCGCGAAATTTCTGTATTAACTTTCGTCGTTACAAGATCGATTGATCAAACCTTTAATAACTAACCCTTTAACACTAGATTGCCCAAGGAAGTAATTTTGACTGCTTTTGGGCAAATGTACAAATAATAATGCATAAATTATTTTTTTTCCCAAGTGAAGTAAATTTTTTTTATTGTTAACATTTACTAATAACTTGTTATATGACTGTAAATAATATAAAAAATATTAAAAATTAATTTTAGACAAATTTCTTTACACATTATTCTTTCACAATGCAGTCATTTTGACTGCTTTTGGGCAATATAGGTATATACTAAGTTTCAGTCTTTCTACTGTTAATACGATGCTTCGAACGGATCGTTGAAATCGATATGAAAGATTCTGTTACATCGAAAAGAGCACGGAGGGGCAATTTCAATTAATAATCGGATTTACGCAGGTTCGCAAATATCCGTGACGGATCTGATATGTGCAGGTCTCAGGTACATACGTACTTATGTACACGTGTACATACATACATACATACATATGTATTTGATATAGGGAAGCCGGAGGTATAGCGCGCCAGTTTCGTTACGCACACCGATATCCGATATTTGCTGGTCGAATCGCAAATTTAACGGCCGATTTCACCGTCCAACTCCGACGAAATAGACTCGCGCGTTAAGGGCCGCCGATGCGTCAGTTTCCCTTTGCCGCGGAACAAGGGATCATCGGTAAACGCTTGGAAATTTCATCATCTGCTACAGCTTTTAATTACTCCCCATTTCTAAATATAACTCCGACACAAAACGTAATTTACTTCATTTTTTTAACTTCGCTTCGATAATGTCAGATGTTCACCCGAGTAGAACTGCATCTGTATAATAAATTCTGTAAACACAAAGGAAATTGAATTTCGTTGAACACGTCGGGAACGAGCCAGCCTCTCTAACAATCTTTTCCCTAATTGGCTTATAAATGCCTTTTTACCAAGGAAAATACGTGGTATATAAAAGGTAAATATGTAACAGGGAACGTTTGTACCCGTGGTATTACGCAATTGCCGTGCCGTTAAATTACTGTTCTTTTGAAGCTCGTTAAACAATTTTAACACGAAGTGAACGAAACGTTTCTCTACTTTGCGACTGCGGTGAATTTTCTCGTGTTTTGCGACTGTGTTTGTTCGTTACTTAGTAGTAAAGTAAAGACGAGATACTTCAGGAATTTTCAACAAATTCGCGTGTAAGAAAGTATCGCGCCACGTGACTTGTTCCTCTCGAAAACGTTTACTTCAATCGAACGTATCAATTTAATTTAACACTAGAAAGACTGAAACTTAGTATGTACCTATATTGCCCAAAGCAGTAAAAATGACTGCATTGTGAAAGAATAA
>NW_017176657.1:31228-32164 GCF_001652005.2 Ceratina calcarata | reverse complement strand
GTATAACACGTGGTAAATGTATACACATACAATATGATAACAAAAAGAAAAAACGAGAAAGAACAAAAATATAACAAAACTCGCTTACAAAAAAGTATAAAAAAAAAGAGTGAGGATAAATAACGATTCCGAATAGTCACCGATAGAATAGCAAACGCAAGCAGCGAAACAAGCGCCTAGCGAAGGGTAAGACGCGCAGAAGGCAAAGCCCTGCGCATCTTCCTTTTGATAATTTGTAAATCGTATCAAACAGAATACAGAAAAAATTGGGAGTTAGAGTAAAACAGATTTTCCAATTTTCACGTACTTTTCGTAACTTCCGTCGAAGCTTGTTAATTCGGTACCTTCTGTACAGATGAAATGCAAGAATTTTGTCGAACCAGGTTTATCCTTCAGCGTCACGAGTCACTTTCCAATTCACGAAACGCAAACACGATAACGACCCGATGTCCAAATTAAAGAACGTAATTTAGAACGAATACGGAGACACGACTGGCACGAGTCACGAGATCGAGAACGGAACGACTCGAAGAGTGCTGCAAGGACTACGATGCTTGCGTAGCGGGAGGCAAAGCTCGACTGACTCGTTCGGAACAAAGTACAAAGTCGACCAGGTCAGGTATGTATAACGAAAAGGACGCCCCACTCTCTGTCTCCCTCGGCTGCGTAAACAGGGGAACGCTGGTGGAGCCCGTCCCCTACCCCGATCAAATGATATCCACTTAATCTGTGGTGGGGTCAAAGGTCGAGCAGCATACGAGTTTACCCGAAACGCACGATATTCGTACGTAACGTGCCTATCGAAACTTGTTGCCAAACCATTCAGGATTATTTATCTTAAAATCAGGAAAATATCGAATCAATCGTTTCTATAATGAAGGAGTTATTTAACACTAGAAAGACTGAAACTTAGTATATACCTATATTGCCCAAAGC
>NW_017176657.1:29886-30528 GCF_001652005.2 Ceratina calcarata | reverse complement strand
AGGTATATGTATATTAAGTTTCAGTCTTTCTAGTGCTAATGATTTGAATCAAATATATGTACAATATTTCACTGGGTCAGATTTATCCGAAACGTTTCATACGCACGAAACCTAATAAATCGAGTACGCATATCATCACGAATGCATAAATTACTCGAATTGAATATTATACTTTACAGGAATTGGATCAGTTATGCGCAAAGAAACCGACGTGTCGCACGAACCAAATAACTCGTGTACGATTATGCGGAGAGAGCTAAAAATTGCAAATTGAGCAGAGTGCACACACGATATCGCACCACACCCACGTTACGTTTTTCCACCGCGTCATTGCACAGGGTCGCGCCACCGGGTTAAAGTAAGTAGGTCGATGATGTTCGTAAAAGGCGGACTCACCCCCCTACGCGCCTACCATTCGCCCTCTTTGTGAATCGGACAATTAAGTCGCTCCTCCGACTCGGGGGTCTTTGTCCGCGGATTCGAATTATATTGTTTTACCACTTGTTTGAAAACGATTCGAGGTGTTTAACCGGTGAGATATAACCCTTTTAGTGCCGAAAGACGATATATCGTCGCTTATTCGCATTGCGAGAGAACTGTACCTCAAAATAAATTTATAAAACGTTATAAGCGGTCTAATTT
>NW_017176657.1:28077-29493 GCF_001652005.2 Ceratina calcarata | reverse complement strand
TATGCAATTTTTCCGTATGTCCAACGGTTTGGGAGTTATTGGCCAAAAACGAAAATTTGGAAGAAATTGAAGGGGTACCCCTTGGAAAAATCTCGGAAAAATCGAAAATTTTTTTTTGTTGTTTATTATTAGCAATGTTCTTCCGACGTCTGATTTCTTTTTAAAAAATGCGTTTCTAAAGTGCATAAACTTTTGGGATTGACTGTATAGCCAATACATCCTTAAGGGAATGAAATTTTCTTTTCATACATTTTCATTCCATACGCGTGAACGTGTATTTTGAGATCGAAACGGTTTCGACGATCAGCCGTTGATGTACTCGGTGTTCATTTTCCTGGCCGGAAAAATAATTTTAATTACCATTATTAAATCGCATTTGCTCTCGCTCGTAGGAACACGCACGTACGGTATTTCGCTCACGAGCGTGTGCGCTGACACTAATTAAAAAAGTTAACGCTTTCGCTCGGTCTTTGTGTTAAACCGTTCGCGAGCTGGAAATTAAAAATTTATCAAACAGTTTTAAAAGAGCGACCCTCTGCGCCTTTTAGTTGGATGTGTAACGCATTGTCCGCGGCGACGTGTTAATGAATTAATGAAAACCGTCCCCGACCACAGTTATTAAAAAGCAGATTCCGCGGTCTCCCCTTTCTATAATAATATCCCTGTACGCGTTGGAAACACGGAATAAATAGAATTTTTTAAAAGCTCGATACACTCTTGGTCGATCGTTTCGCTCTCTGGTATTTCTGTGCAGAATGATTTTCATAACGATCACCGATGTCGAGGCAAACGTTAAATTTGTTTTGACGGTAATTCGTAGTGTGGCCACTTACGCGAATTACTGCTAGTCGACGATAAATTTACCGTTAACAATGTCCGATACAGGGACGACCAATATAATTACAAATCATCGGGATGCTCGTGTACATTAGCTGCAACCGCTCGATTCGAGGAATGATCAATTATATCGTGCGACAGGACGGCCGGGTTCCCCATACATACATACATACATACATACATCCAAGAAATAGCGATCCCAGTTTAGGGATAAACGATAGATCATGAATCTCTATGGGTACATACATAACAGCTTTAGCTTCCGATTATCCTGTCGAATTAAATTACCGACGGATCCAAGTATTATTTCTCATCGACGAATGACGAACCTTACAACCATCTAGTCTATGGATCGATGTTTGTTAGTTTTCCTATGGAAACTGAATTCAAAAATTAATCTCTACTGATGTTGTTTAGCCCACTCTGTATATATAAATTAACTATAGAACATTGTACATAGAAATAGGTAAGAGCTAGATCATAGATGCTATGAATCATCGTCTCTATATATTTTATATGTTTTGGAAATGGGGTAGATAAATAAAATATAAACGCAGTGAATTAACTTTAATTCTGTAC
>NW_017176657.1:26375-27671 GCF_001652005.2 Ceratina calcarata | reverse complement strand
ATGTAGCTACGTGTGACCCAGCCAGGTCTCAATCGGTGGTCATACGTCCACTGAGTTTCCCGTTTCTCTGAATGTAATTGAATTCTAACTGTGGACCATCTTACTCAGCATTTTAACGAGAGCTGCCATTATAAATTCAACGAGGAGAATGTCTTGATGTGCGTAGCTGTAAGGATCGATTCGATCGGAGACGTCGACGTGAACGACTCGTTCGCAGGCTATCTCGCGAGATTCAACGATCCATCGAGCAGGTGATCGATATCGTTATCTCAATTTTCTTTTCTTACCGCAAAGGTATTCGGGCTCGCTGCGGCGGACGGAGTAGTTGGCAACGGAAGGTGGACGGTTCAATAACGTGTGTTATTGAAGAGCCACTCGTGCGTTGCCCTCCATTAAATGTGCTCCGCGAAACGAGAACTCTGGTACACGAGATTCCGGCGCTATGCGCTACGCGTACTACCTTGCACACTCAGACTTTACGAGCAGATAACTCATAATTGAGTTCGCCCCGATAATAGGTCGCGTCCGATCGATTCCCTGTGATTTACTCGACTTCATAAAACTTCGCGCGAAGAACCACGATCTCGTCCTTGGCTCCCCCCGTCGTTGGTCCCCCGCGCGCGGGGGCGGTGCGACTCTCGGATCGCGTCCACAGATGATCGGGGAAATTTTATATTCGACTTGAAAAACCGTCGCCCGGACGAATCCAGCGAAGAGCCGTTATTGAGCTCGGAAACTTTTTATACGTGGACGAACCGTGACAAACACGTGCATGGACAGATTGATATTGTCTTTAATTTGTGCACGGAGTCTTGGTCGGTCGATGTTTTCCTGTAGTCTTTAAAAGTTGCCGTTCATTAAAAGTTTGTAAAGTCCCCGATCGTATTGGTGCCCACGTTAAACTAACTTTCGTTCATAAACAAGTATCGGGGAAAATGTATTCGTCGACGGGAACTTATAAATTACGGGGAAACTTTCATAAAAATAGCCAAAATCTACTAGTGGCACAGGTGCTTCATTTTAATACGTCGTAAATCAATGGAAATTATTCGGACGCCTCGTACGGCGACAGATTTTAACTTGCTACACCGTGATCGTCAGATTTATTACTATTGCGTAGATCTCGTTGGAAAATTTTCAATTCGACATTAAAATTGTCGAAGTATTTGATTCTCGAACGAAAGCATTCTGTTTTGTCGCATCTTTGAATATCTCGGCGGTTTTTCAAATTAATAAGTCATAAGAAAAGATATGGCGATTTTTACGTTTTTATCAGTGAAAATTGAATAATAAATT
>NW_017176657.1:25272-26358 GCF_001652005.2 Ceratina calcarata | reverse complement strand
CCTCTTAATAGATCTACTGTTAAAGAGTCTCAGAAAGCTTAGGCTCGTATCGTACAATAAAATGCGTCGAGATTTCATTTTACGATTTCGTATTTGAGTAGAGTTTTTAACTGAACATACTCGACAGTGATCTTCAGATTTATTACGATCGCGTAGATCTGTTTGGAAAATTTTCGATTCGACATTAAAATCATCGAAGTATTTGCTCCTCGAGCGACAGCATTTTGTTCTGCCGCATCTTTGAATATCTCGGCTGAGCACCGCGAATGAGCTGTTCTCGCAAAGGAGATGAAACAAGTTAAATTAACACAAGTTTCGCGCGCATTAGAGTGAATCCTTCGGCTGGTTCGATTTTCTTCAAACGTAACGCGAAACGGCAACGAAGTTGTCGGTAGAATTACGTGGGATCAGTTTTGCAGACAGCGGTTGAAGCGATACAGACATCCTACGATTTAATTAGAAACCTTGCCGAGTCAGTACAATTATCTATTCCCGGGTTCTCGTTTCGTTCGTCGAGTATATCGATAATGCATTCCAACGATCTGATTCGATGCGCTCATAAAAAAATTATATCGCAACGTTTAAAATTCATCTATTAATGAACTCAACCTTCGACGTCGTCCAGAATAGACGTCTCCATGGAACGGACTGTGATTCGAGGGTTTTAGAGTCTAGTTAACCCCTTTTGGTAAAATGACGAGTCTAGCTCGTCATTGGTTTTATTTTTAAATCGTTTTGCTCCTCGCAAGCAGAAAAATCCTTATAAGAATATCTGCACCAGCTGTCCAAAGAAACATACCACACTTACCATCTTAAATACGTACAGCTAGTAACAACGAAACTGAGCCAGCTATGTGCATGTGTTAGTTTCCCCTAGGGGGACAAAATTCAAAACGAGTGTTAATTATAAGTGTACGTCTTATCTTTTCAATGCTCGATCAGGCGTTTATAGAATTGTGATCGATACTGTTTGAAACGTGAAAATAAAAACAATTTTAACCTACGTCTGGATAAATAGTTACTGATGTAATTTTATTTTGAAATTGAATGTAAAGGGAATGTGAAAATACAGGAACGGTGTAAATT
>NW_017176657.1:22380-24445 GCF_001652005.2 Ceratina calcarata | reverse complement strand
ACCAGTGGCAAGCCACTTGCAAAACTTTATGTATAATAATGTTGATTATTGATTTATAATAATAATGTTAATTATTTCATGAATTCTTCCAAAATATTGCCGGCCACTGGCGACGTTTCACTGAGCAAACATGTGGTTGTGAAAGTGTTAAGATCATCGTATTTTTTTTAAATGGGACTGCATATTGTCTTCCCTGACAATTGATGTTTTTCGATTGTTTCGGAATTGCGACCGAACAGACTGTGTCGAAAAGGGTCGGACTTTTCACTCCGATTTTGAAACTCGGTTATTTTAATCTGATGCTAAGTTACTTTCCAGCCGAAACTCGAGTGCCCTCGCCACGAGATAGGGTTGATTAATTTGTTCGAAAACGGCTTATCTGGCCCGAGCCTCGGCGAACTGTGAACGCAATCGGCACACGCGGTGTCGACGGGCCAACTTTCGCATAGTTCGTAACACCATTGCTATTTATCTTTTCAGTGAATCGGCCGGAAACTTGACCGAACAATACGTAAACACGGTTCGCTAGCACCGTTCATCAGATCTTCAATACATACCTTTAACAGTTTTTAACCCTTTTATACAGGAAACGCAGAATCGATGTGGTATCAATCATTGTACGAAACGTGGCATCGAACATCGTGTAAAAGCTGAAACAATTATTATATGAAACAGCGTATCGATTTCTCCTGACAGATGCATTCGTTGAAACAAATCTTATTTCACTCTGGCGTTCCGAATGAAATCGGCCGAGCCATGATGCCACTTTGAATTCGTGATCAATCTTCATTGGCGGGGGAACAATTTTTAACTTTCCCGACGTTGCGTCGCGTCCCGTTAAATTGAATCTGCGTTCGGATAAAATATAGCGTCGCGCTTCAATAAAACCGCGAGGTGTTAATCGACGACCGCGCGTGTCGCGATCCCGTTCGTTCACGCTTGTTCTCCCTTTCTCTTTTTTCATTCCATTTATATTTTTTTCGCGCATTGGCTACTACGGATCCGCGTGTAACGAGATCGTTGTTCGACGATACGGGTCTCTCGTCGCTGGAAACTCGCGTTAGCCGATTAAACCCGTTATTCATAAATGAGTATTACTTCCGTTTTAACGATATGACTAGCGCAAACATTTTAATACTCGACGAATAAATCAGACCGTTCCGCTTTCCGATGCTCACAAAGCATTAATATTTAATGATCGCAGTGACACGTATCCATTGAACGAAACCCAGCTAAGGCTCGGCGACTTCTGTTGGCCAAGGCATTATCTCGTGGAAGCGTCACTGGAGACTGTCCAAAAGTCCAATCTTCCGTCGCGCCAGATAACGAGCGAACGTTGCCCACTTTCATCACGGTAAAAATTACATGCCTCGAGATCGCCGCGATCCGTTCCCCGTCTCGTTGATACGACGAGCATCAAACAAGACCCGATTTCAGCGCTGTAAGAATTCTATTCGCTTATTCTTACTGTTATAAATTCCTTAGGAAAAAGGTTCTCACAAGATGCAGATGAACGTAGTTTGTTGCTTCGGATCACGATTGTAGAACAAGTTTATTCGTAGTGCAAAATTATGGACAGTCAAGTACAGACGATGTATAAAAGAATTATTTAGGCACCTTTGCGTGTACAGACACTCAGTAACGGTTCTTCGAGAAGAAGACGTTACAGAAGGCAGGAGCGTGATTGCGTAAGGTGTTTATGACTCATGTTCTCATGTCACTAATCATGATGTAAAAACATAAGGTGTGTTCTTGCGCATCCATTTGAACATCCGTCTGTACACGGACACTTCCACTCGTTGGCCATTTTGGATTTCTAACCAATCACACTTCATATTAAAACAGAGCGAATTTTAAAATCGTAAACATGTCAAAAATTAGGTTCTCGGAGAGTAATATACATGCGTGTTTGAAATAAACAATAGGTCATCGTACTTCCAATATGGCCGATGAGTGGAAGGCGCAAACAGATCTTGGTTTCAAGAGATATCACACTTGATCCCGCCCATGTATTAATTTCTACTTATATTTTCTCTCAACGCTACAACTGTTCATTAAATAAATG
>NW_017176657.1:19673-22036 GCF_001652005.2 Ceratina calcarata | reverse complement strand
CATGATGTAAAAACATAAGGTGTGTTCTTGCGCATCCATTTGAACATCCATCTGTACACGGACACTTCCACTCGTTGGCCATTTTGGATTTCTAACCAATCACACTTCATATTAAAACAGAGCGAATTTTAAAATCGTAAACATGTCAAAAATTAGGTTCTCGGAGAGTAATATACATGCGTGTTTGAAATAAACAATAGGTCATCGTACTTCCAATATGGCCGATGAGTGGAAGGCGCAAACAGATCTTGGTTTCAAGAGATATCACACTTGATCCCGCCCATGTATTAATTTCTACTTATATTTTCTCTCAACGCTACAACTGTTCATTAAATAAATGTGTATTATACATATATGTAACATATGCTTATTAAATAAAATTGTTAAACATCTGAGATATTCTACGGTGGTTCTGGTGGAAAAACATCGTGGCTCACGATGTTTCGAAAACGTCGTCGGATTGACCAGCAACTACGGGTCCGGCCATAAAAAAAGGTCTAGCAGGTACTCAGCGGGTGGTCTACCCGGATTTTCGCGCTAGTCTGCGGAACGAGTCGGCGGGCCCTTCTGAAGCCCCCGTGCTTTTACATGGGTTTCCCTATACTTTCAATTTTCTCCTACGGTACTGAAGGCTCCGCCGGGGCATCTCTAGAGTAAAAAAATTCACCCCCTTCCACGTAGTATTCTCACTACGGCTACGATAATGGGAACAGGCCTTAATGGGTCCGAGACGTTCGCTGCAGCCCCCACCACCTTTCAAGCTGCGCGGAAGGCTCCTAGTCACTCGGGAAGTAGAGTACAGGTGCCGATTTCGGCGAGACTCCCTACTCTCAACGTATGCGATCATGGGAAGGATATGCGGGCGCGTAATTCAAAATATAATTTCCTTTACAGTGCTGATTTTTTAAATACGAGTCGAGAAAAATTTACCATCGACGTGAATCGCGTGTAACGATGATTCTGAGAGTCCCTCGAAATGAAAAAGGTAGCGAACAGGCTAGGAACCGGTGACGTGACTGCTCGAAAAGACGGAGCATAACTGGTGGTAGCGTCTTAAGATTATGCCCGGACATGATCCCGTATAGATCGAGCCCGGCCAGCGTATGCAAATCCCCGTGGCAAACTGCTCGGCATTTGCATAAGCTCGCAGATAAGGACGCGTCAGAAGTATGCACTCCGTTCGAATTCGTTTTTCCACGACGCGACGACGTTGCCGTACCCCCGCTCTCTGCGCGCCGAGGGAATCGATCTCGTTTCGCGTCACGAACAATATCCACTTCGACACCGTTCATCCCTTCGCACAGTTTCTCCGACTCCAGGAGTAAACGGGAGGTTGGACGAAAAAAATTGAGACGGTTCCCTTATCGATAACGACACGCGTTGGCAGCCGGCGTTCGTTTATCGGAGCCAACTGGAACAGCTGGCAAACTTGGTTACCATCTTCCCGGATACGACTCGGATCACTGCCGATAACCGTCGAAGCGAGAGTTCGGTGATAGTCTTCCACGCGGAGAATCGGCAACGACTGAGTAGCAAAGAGCGAGACGGCTACTCACGATTCTTAATACTGTAGTAGGCAGATACGTCGAAACCCTTTTCGTTTAAATATGTATATATGTATTTGGATAATATTGAATACAACTCGTGAACATTAACATAAGGAACATAACTCTTAAAGCTTCTCGAACACGACTCGTCTCTACTCGTCCAGACCTGTCGCTCGTTCTTCAAACTTCGGATCACTTCGGCTCATTCCGCATCGGACTCTCGCCGATACACATTCTTCCCATACACACACTTCCGTATACATCCCTAGCCGAATAACTATAGTTACTACAATACGATCGCTCGAAACGAATTATTTTAGATTATTTCCAACCGAGCAGACGCTGTCTCGATGATATCGTGTGATACACAAGGTTTTACCCTTGATACGAGGAAATTTACGCACGCGTCTGACGATCGGTCGACTCGTACTACTGAAACTGGAATTTAATGCCACTTATCTACATGCGAATCGAATATAGCTGTATTATATCGTTCGACGACGTAGTCGTGAGTGAATGTCTGGTCGATGTTAGCACAGCAAAGCTGGTTCGTGCTCGCCGTCTGACCATAGACCGACTTGTACTACTTTAAACTTCGTAGCTGTACCTTAATAGCCCGGCCGTGTTTTAAATTCATCCCTTCGCGGTGTGCCACCGCAACGAGTTACTTTGAAATAGTATGTCCTTGATGGTTACACGAACTTCACAACTTTTTATAGTCCCCTTATTTGAATGAGACGACTCATCGTACTCTACAACATCTGCGATGAATGTATAAAAAGAATATCGTGACACTGTCATAGTATAAGACAGAAC
>NW_017176657.1:17497-19327 GCF_001652005.2 Ceratina calcarata | reverse complement strand
ATACTGTAGTAGGCAGATACGTCGAAACCCTTTTCGTTTAAATATGTATATATGTATTTGGATAATATTGAATACAACTCGTGAACATTAACATAAGGAACATAACTCTTAAAGCTTCTCGAACACGACTCGTCTCTACTCGTCCAGACCTGTCGCTCGTTCTTCAAACTTCGGATCACTTCGGCTCATTCCGCATCGGACTCTCGCCGATACACATTCTTCCCATACACACACTTCCGTATACATCCCTAGCCGAATAACTATAGTTACTACAATACGATCGCTCGAAACGAATTATTTTAGATTATTTCCAACCGAGCAGACGCTGTCTCGATGATATCGTGTGATACACAAGGTTTTACCCTTGATACGAGGAAATTTACGCACGCGTCTGACGATCGGTCGACTCGTACTACTGAAACTGGAATTTAATGCCACTTATCTACATGCGAATCGAATATAGCTGTATTATATCGTTCGACGACGTAGTCGTGAGTGAATGTCTGGTCGATGTTAGCACAGCAAAGCTGGTTCGTGCTCGCCGTCTGACCATAGACCGACTTGTACTACTTTAAACTTCGTAGCTGTACCTTAATAGCCCGGCCGTGTTTTAAATTCATCCCTTCGCGGTGTGCCACCGCAACGAGTTACTTTGAAATAGTATGTCCTTGATGGTTACACGAACTTCACAACTTTTTATAGTCCCCTTATTTGAATGAGACGACTCATCGTACTCTACAACATCTGCGATGAATGTATAAAAAGAATATCGTGACACTGTCATAGTATAAGACAGAACAGTGAGTTTGGTTTTTTTTTTATAATTTCATTTATATTTGGACGTAANGCGTCAAAATTATGTTAAAATCCAACAATATCAATGCGAGATCGAGCATCGAAAAAATAAGATGTTGACTTATTACTCGTTTTGAATTTTGTCCCCCTAGGGGAGACTAACACATGCACGTAGCTGGCTCAATCTCGTTGTTACTAGCTGTACAATTTAAGAATCTCGCGGCACAGTGGTTGAGAATCACTGATATAGAGGATCGCCAACGCTTGTAAAAATTTCAAATTGAAATGAAATCCCGACTGATCTTAATTAATAACAATCCCCTAGAAGCGATCTTCACCCTAGGGGGGATCCGTGGTCGACACTTACGGTCTCGTCGTTGACTGGTAACGCTGTCAGCAGCGTTGCAAGCTTCTTGGACAGGGCCGCAGGTGAGCAAGGGCCGCGTTGCCTTTTGTTTCCGAGGGTGGATAGAATTACGAGGGACGGTGGTCCCCGTCGCCGTACATGTACGTGGGATGGGAGTGCATTTAATTTCACGTATTTCGTTCACGGCCTGGATACGTCGCCAGGATGCGAGGGAGAGCAGGGCCGGGGGACAGGAAGGAAGAGGGCCAGGTTAATGTACGGGCCACGGGGATTGGGGGAGTCTAAACGAGCCCTGGCTGAATAAGACGCGCCGCCGAAGACGGAAGCGACGAGGGATCCTCCGGGTTAGTCGAGAACCTCGTAAATAATTGTGCTACCGAACCGAGAATGAATAATTAATCATAGGAAATGCATTTTTCTAAGGTACATCAACTTTTGGGATTGATTGTATTGCCAACACATCCTTAATATTGGAACTACCAGTGATTAACATATAAACATATGTACACCTCCACCGGAGAGGTCAAAATGACTTGTTTCTCAAATTAATAAGTCATAAGAAAAGACATAGCAATTCTTACGTTTTTATAAATGAAAACTGAATAATGAATTGATATTGATAATAATAATAATTTAGTAACAATAATTTCTGTGGAGATAAAAATTAC